>NC_069504.1:369039388-369197274 GCF_027579735.1 Bombina bombina | reverse complement strand
TTTCAAATGACCAACAACATACTGAATTATCCTTCTCTGATGGTGTATTTTCTCATTCAGAATATTCTTCATCAGATATTGACACTAACAAATCTACTTTTTTATTTTTAAATAGAGTACATTCGTTTTTTGTTGAAAAGGTGTTGATTATTTTGGATATTGAAGTAACTAGTTCTTTTGATTAAGACTAGCTAACATTTAAATTCTGTTTATTAACTTTCTGACTTTCTGTGTTTTCTTCAGAGGTTTTCTTTCATGTAATTAGCAAGAGTCCATGAGCTAGTGACGTATGGGATATACATTCCTACCAGGAGGGGCAAAGTTTCCCAAACCTCAAAATGCCTATAAATACACCCCTCACCACACCCACAATTCAGTTTTACAAACTTTGCCTCCGATGGAGGTGGTGAAGTAAGTTTGTGCTAGATTCTACGTTGATATGCGCTCCGCAGCAAGTTGGAGCCCGGTTTTCCTCTCAGCGTGCAGTGAATGTCAGAGGGATGTGAGAAGAGTATTGCCTATTAGAATGCAGTGATCTCCTTCTACGGGGTCTATTTCATAGGTTCTCTGTTATCGGTCGTAGAGATTCATCTCTTACCTCCCTTTTCAGATCGACGATATACTCTTATATATACCATTACCTCTGCTGATTCTCGTTTCAGTACTGGTTTGGCTATCTGCTATATGTAGATGAGTGTCCTGGGGTAAGTAAGTCTTATTTTCTGTGACACTCCAAGCTATGGTTGGGCACTTTGTTTATAAAGTTCTAAATATATGTATTCAAACATTTATTTGCCTTGACTCAGAATGTTCAACTTTCCTTATTTTCAGACAGTCAGTTTCATATTTGGGATAATGCATTTTTTGATTTATTCATTTTTTCTTACCTTCAAAAATTTGACTCTTCCCGGTGGGCTATTAGGCTCGCGGGGGCTGGAAATGCCTCTTTTTATTACGTCATTTTTGGCGCAGACTTTTTTGGCGCAAAATTCTATTTTCGTTTCCGGCGTCATACGTGTCGCCGGAAGTTACGTCATTTTTTGACGTTATTTCGCGCCAAAAATGTCGGCGTTCCGTATATGGCGTCATTTTGGCGCCAAAAGCATTTAGGCGCCAAATAATATGGGCGTCGCTTTAGTCTCCTCAATTATTTAAGTCTCATTTTTTATTGCTTCTGGTTGCTAGAGGCTTGTTCTTGGCATTTTTTCCCATTCCTGAAACTGTCATTTAAGGAATTTGATCAATTTTGCTTTATATATATGTTGTTTTTTCTCTTACATATTGCAAGATGTCTCACGTTGCATCTGAGTCAGAAGATACTACAGGAAAATCGCTGTCAAGTACTGAATCTACCAAAGCTAAGTGCATCTGCTGTAAACTTTTGGTAGCCATTTCTCCAGCTGTTGTTTGTATTGATTGTCATGACAAACTTGTTTAAGCAGATAATATTTCCTTTAGTAAAGTACCATTGCCTGTTGCAGTTCCTTCAACATCTAAGGTGCAGAATGTTCCT
This sequence comes from Bombina bombina, assembly GCF_027579735.1. NCBI lineage: Eukaryota > Metazoa > Chordata > Amphibia > Anura > Bombinatoridae > Bombina > Bombina bombina. The sequence continues at coordinate 369,195,761 of NC_069504.1, read as the reverse complement.
GATAATATAAGAGATTTTGTTTCTGAATCCATAAAGAAGGCTATGTCTGTTATTTCTCCTTCTAGTAAACGTAAAAAATCTTTTAAAACTTCTCTCCCTACAGATGAATTTTTAAATGAACATCATCATTCTGATTCTGATGACTCCTCTGGTTCAGAGGATTCTGTCTCTGAGGTTGATGCTGATAAATCTTCATATTTATTTAAAATGGAATTTATTCGTTCTTTACTTAAAGAAGTACTAATTGCTTTAGAAATAGAGGATTCTGGTCCTCCTGATACTAATTCTAAACGTTTGGATAAGGTATTTAAAGCTCCTGTGGTTATTCCAGAAGTTTTTCCTGTTCCTAATGCTATTTCTGCAGTAATTTCCAAAGAATGGGATAAATTGGGTAATTCATTTACTCCTTCTAAACGTTTTAAGCATTTATATCCTGTGCCGTCTGACAGATTGGAATTTTGGGACAAAATCCCTAAAGTTGATGGGGCTATTTCTACCCTTGCTAAACGTACTACTATTCCTACGTCAGATGGTACTTCGTTTAAGGATCCTCTAGATAGGAAAATTGAGTCCTTTCTAAGAAAAGCTTATCTGTGTTCAGGTAATCTTCTTAGACCTGCTATATCTTTGGCTGATGTTGCTGCAGCTTCAACTTTTTGGTTGGAAACTTTAGCGCAACAAGTAACACATCGTGATTCTCATGATATTATTATTCTTCTACAGCATGCTAATAATTTTATCTGTGATGCCATTTTTGATATTATCAGAGTTGATGTCAGGTTTATGTCTCTAGCTATTTTAGCTAGAAGAGCTTTATGGCTTAAAACTTGGAATGCTGATATGGCTTCTAAATCAACTTTACTTTCTATTTCTTTCCAGGGTAACAAATTATTTGGTTCTCAGTTGGATTCCATCATTTCAACTGTTACTGGTGGGAAAGGAACTTTTTTACCACAGGATAAAAAATCTAAGGGTAAAAGTAGGGCTAATAATCGTTTTCGTTCCTTTCGTTTCAACAAAGAACAAAAGCCTGATCCTTCATCCTCAGGAGCAGTTTCAGTTTGGAAACCATCTCCAGTCTGGAATAAATCCAAGCCAGCTAGAAAGGCAAAGCCTGCTTCTAAGTCCACATGAAGGTGCGGCCCTCATTCCAGCTCAGCTGGTAGGGGGCAGGTTACGTTTTTTCAAAGAAATTTGGATCAATTCTGTTCACAATCTTTGGATTCAGAACATTGTTTCGGAAGGGTACAGGATTGGTTTCAAGATGAGACCTCCTGCAAAGAGATTTTTTCTTTCCTGTGTCCCAGTAAATCCAGTAAAAGCTCAAGCATTTCTGAAATGTGTTTCAGATCTAGAGTTGACTGGAGTAATTATGCCAGTTCCAGTTCTGGAACAGGGGATTGGGTTTTATTCAAATCTCTTCATTGTACCAAAGAAGGAGAACTCCTTCAGACCAGTTCTGGATCTAAAAATATTGAATCGTTATGTACGAATACCAACGTTCAAAATGGTAACTGTAAGGACTATCTTGCCTTTTGTTCAGCAAGGGAATTATATGTCCACAATAGATTTACAGGATGCATATCTGCATATTCCGATTCATCCAGATCATTATCAGTTCCTGAGATTCTCTTTTCTGGACAAGCATTACCAGTTTGTGGCTCTGCCGTTTGGCCTAGCGACAGCTCCAAGAATTTTTTCAAAGGTTCTCGGTGCCCTTCTGTCTGTAATCAGAGAACAGGGTATTGTGGTATTTCCTTATTTGGACGATATCTTGGTACTTGCTCAGTCTTTACATTTAGCAAAATCTCATACGAATCGACTTGTGTTGTTTCTTCAAGATCATGGTTGGAGGATCAATTTACCAAAAAGTTCTTTGATTCCTCAGACAAGGGTAACCTTTCTGGGTTTCCAGATGGATTCAGTGTCCATGACTCTGTCTTTAACAGACAAGAGACGTCTAAAATTGATTGCAGCTTGTCGAAACCTTCAGTCACAATCATTCCCTTCGGTAGCCTTATGCATGGAAATTCTAGGTCTTATGACTGCTGCATCGGACGCGATCCCCTTTGCTCGTTTTCACATGCGACCTCTTCAGCTCTGTATGCTGAAGCAATGGTGCAAGGATTACACGAAGATATCTCAAACAATATCTTTGAAACCGATTGTTCGACACTCTCTAACATGGTGGACAGATCACCATCGTTTAATTCAGGGGGCTTCTTTTGTGCTTCCGACCTGGACTGTAATTTCAACAGATGCAAGTCTCTCGGGTTGGGGAGCTGTGTGGGGATCTCTGACAGCACAAGGAGTTTGGGAATCTCAGGAGGTGAGATTTCCGATCAATATTTTGGAACTCCGTGCAATTTTCAGAGCTCTTCAGTTTTGGCCTCTTCTGAAGAGAGAATCGTTCATTTGTTTTCAGACAGACAATGTCACAACTGTGGCATACATCAATCATCAAGGAGGGACTTACAGTCCTCTGGCTATGAAAGAAGTATCTCGAATTTTGGTTTGGGCGGAATCCAGCTCCTGTCTAATCTCTGCGGTTCATATCCCAGGTATAGACAATTGGGAAGCGGATTATCTCAGTCGCCAAACGTTGCATCCGGGCGAATGGTCTCTTCACCCAGAGGTATTTCTTCAGATTGTTCAAATGTGGGAACTTCCAGAAATAGATCTGATGGCGTCCCATCTAAACAAGAAACTTTCCAGGTATCTGTCCAGATCCCGGGATCCTCAGGCGGAGGCAGTGGATGCATTATCACTTCCTTGGAAGTATCATCCTGCCTATATCTTTCCGCCTCTAGTTCTTCTTCCAAGAGTAATCTCCAAGATTCTGAAGGAATGCTCGTTTGTTCTGCTGGTAGCTCCGGCATGGCCTCACAGGTTTTGGTATGCGGATCTTGTCCGGATGGCCTCCTGCCAACCGTGGACTCTTCCGTTAAGACCAGACCTTCTGTCACAAGGTCCCTTTTTCCATCAGGATCTGAAATCCTTAAATTTAAAGGTATGGAGATTGAACGCTTGATTCTTGGTCAAAGAGGTTTCTCTGACTCTGTCATTACTACTATGTTACAGGCTCGTAAATCTGTATCTCGAGAGATATATTATAGAGTCTGGAAGACTTATATTTCTTGGTGTCTTTCTCATCATTTTTCTTGGCATTCTTTTAGAATACCGAGAATTTTACAGTTTCTTCAGGATGGTTTAGATAAGGGTTTGTCCGCAAGTTCTTTGAAAGGACAAATCTCTGCTCTTTCAGTTCTTTTTCATAGAAAGATTGCTATTCTTCCTGGTATTCATTGTTTTGTACAAGCTTTGGTACGTATAAAACCTGTCATTAAGTCAATTTCTCCTCCTTGGAGTTTGAATTTGGTTCTGGGAGCTCTTCAAGCTTCTCCGTTTGAACCTATGCATTCATTGGACATTAAATTACTTTCTTGGAAAGTTTTGTTCCTTTTGGCCATCTCTTCTGCTAGAAGAGTTTCTGAATTATCTGCTCTTTCTTGTGAGTCTCCTTTTCTGATTTTTCATCAGGATAAGGCGGTGTTGCGAACTTCTTTTGAATTTTTACCTAAAGTTGTGAATTCCAACAACATTAGTAGGGAAATTGTGGTTCCTTCATTATGTCCTAATCCTAAGAATTCTAAGGAGAAATCGTTGCATTCTTTGGATGTTGTTAGAGCTTTGAAATATTATGTTGAAGCTACGAAATCTTTCCGTAAGACTTCTAGTCTATTTGTTATCTTTTCCGGTTCTAGAAAAGGCCAGAAAGCTTCTGCCATTTCTTTGGCATCTTGGTTGAAATCTTTAATTCATCTTGCCTATGTTGAGTCGGGTAAAACTCCGCCTCATAGGATTACAGCTCATTCTACTAGGTCAGTTTCTACTTCCTGGGCGTTTAAGAATGAAGCTTCGGTTGACCAGATCTGCAAAGCAGCAACTTGGTCCTCTTTGCATACTTTTACTAAATTCTACCATTTTGATGTATTTTCTTCTTCTGAAGCAGTTTTTGGTAGAAAAGTACTTCAGGCAGCGGTTTCAGTTTGAATCTTCTGCTCATGTTTTTCATTAAACTTTATTTTGGGTGTGGATTATTTTCAGCAGGAATTGGCTGTCTTTATTTTATCCCTCCCTCTCTAGTGACTCTTGTGTGGAAAGATCCACATCTTGGGTAGTCATTATCCCATACGTCACTAGCTCATGGACTCTTGCTAATTACATGAAAGAAAACATAATTTATGTAAGAACTTACCTGATAAATTCATTTCTTTCATATTAGCAAGAGTCCATGAGGCCCGCCCTTTTTTTGTGGTGGTTATGATTTTGTATAAAGCACAATTATTCCAATTCCTTATTTTATATGCTTTCGCACTTTTTTATCACCCCACTTCTTGGCTATTCGTTAAACTGAATTGTGGGTGTGGTGAGGGGTGTATTTATAGGCATTTTGAGGTTTGGGAAACTTTGCCCCTCCTGGTAGGAATGTATATCCCATACGTCACTAGCTCATGGACTCTTGCTAATATGAAAGAAATGAATTTATCAGGTAAGTTCTTACATAAATTATGTTTTTTTCCAGTTCCTGATACTAGGGAATGGAATAGGCCGGGAATTTCTTTTATTCCTTCTTTAAGGTTTTTAATTGTATCCTTTGCCGGCAGTTAGTTTTAAGTTTTGAGGAAGATCCCCCAAGTTAATGGGACTATCTCTACTCTTGCTAACATACTATTTCTATAGCAGATAGTATTTATTTTTTTCCTTGGGAAACTTGTATCTTATTTAAGGAAAATTATTTATTTTCAGGTACTTTTCTTAGACCTGTAATTTATTTGGCTGATGTTGCAACTGCTTCAGCTTTCTGGTTGGATACTTTAGTGCAACAAGTATCAGATTATGATTTGTTTAGCATTGTTAAGTTGATCAACATGCTAATAATTTAATTTGTGTCGTCATTTTTTTTTTTTATATTTTCGAAATGAGGTTTAATCTATGTCTTTAGCTATTTTAGCTAGAAGAACTTTATGATTTCAATCTTGGAATGCTAATTTGATTTCTCCTGTTAAGTGTGATCAGTCCACGGGTCATCATTACTTCTGGGATATTACTCCTCCCCAACAGGAAGTGCAAGAGGATTCACCCAGCAGAGCTGCCATATAGCTCCTCCCCTCTACGTCACCTCCAGTCATTCTCTTGCACCCAACGACTAGATAGGATGTGTGAGAGGACTATGGTGATTATACTTAGTTTTATACCTTCAATCAAAAGTTTGTTATTTTATAATAGCACCGGAGTGTGTTATTTCTTCTCTGGTAGAATTTGAAGAAGAATCTACCTGAGTTTTTACTATGATTTTAGCCGGCGTAGTTAAGATCATATTGCTGTTTCTCGGCCATCTGAGGAGAGGTAAACTTCAGATCAGGGGACAGCGGGCAGATTAATCTGCAAAGAGGTATGTAGCAGCTTATTATTTTCTGACAATGGAATTGATGAGAAAATTCTGCCATACCGATATAATGTAAACTCAGCCTTAAATGCAGTAGCAGCAACTGGTATCAGGCTGTCATGTATGTATATTTTAAACTTCAGTATTCTGGGGAATGGCACTTCACTGGAATTATACTGTGTGCATAAGACTTTAGCCTAATTTGCAGGGACTAGCAACAGGCTTTTTAATAACACTTAATTTATGTTAAACGTTTTTTGCTGGCATGTAAAATCGTTTCATTTTCTGAGGTACTGGGTGAATAAAATATTTTGGGCACTATTTTTTTCCACTTGGCAGTTGTTTTTATTTAATTTATGACAGTTTACTGATCTCTCTCACTTTTGTGTGTGAGGGGGAGGGGCCTTTTTTGGCGCTTTTGCTACGCATCAAAAAATTCAGTCAGAAGCTCATTGTATTTCCTGCATGATCCGGTTCATCTCTACAGAACTCAGGGGTCTTCAAAACTTGTTTTGAGGGAGGTAATCACTCACAGCAGAGCTGTGAGATTGTAGTTGACTGTGATAAAAAACGTTTATTTCTGTAACTTTTTTTCTGCTATCAGGGTTAGTTATCCTTTGCTAATGGGAACAAGCCTTTGCTAAAATTGTGTTTTTTACAAAGTTTTGATGCTATAACCTTTCAGTTTATTAACTTTCAACTGTCATAACTCTTTCTTTGCTTCTTATAGGCACAGTACGTTTTCATATTATAGTAAATTACTTGAAAAGTATTTCCAAGTTGCTAGTTTATTTGCTAGTGTGTTAAACATGTCTGATTCAGAGGAAGACATCTGTGCTATATGTGCTAATGCCAAAGTGGAGCCCAATAGAAATTTATGTACTAACTGCATTGATGCTACTTTAAATAAAAGTCAATCTGTACAAATTGAACACATTTCACCAAACGAGGGGAGAGTTATGCCGACTAACTCGCCTCACGTGTCAGTACCTGCATCTCCCGCTCGGGAGGTGCGTGACATTGTGGCGCCGAGTACATCTGGGCGGCCATTACAAATCACATTACAGGATATGGCTACTGTTATGACTGAAGTTTTGGCTAAATTACCAGAACTAAGAGGTAAGCGTGATCACTCTGGGGTGAGAACAGAGTGCGCTGATAATATTAGGGCCATGTCAGATACTGCGTCACAACTTGCAGAACATGAGGACGGAGAGCTTCATTCTGCGGCTGACGGTTCTGATCCAAACAGATTGGATTCAGATATTTTCGGAACAGGGACAAGGGTTTTACTCAAATCTGTTTGTGGTTCCCAAAAAAGAGGGAACTTTCAGGCCAATCCTGGATTTAAAGATCCTAAACAAGTTCCTAAAAGGTTCCATCGTTCAAAATGGAGACTATTCGGACAATTTTACCCATGATCCAAAAGGGTCAGTACATGACCACAGTGGATTTAAAAGATGCTTACCTTCACATACCGATCCACAAAGATCATTTCCGGTATCTAAGGTTTGCCTTTCTAGACAGGCATTACCAGTTTGTAGCTCTTCCATTCGGATTGGCTACGGCTCCAAGAATCTTCACAAAGGTTCTGGGTGCTCTTCTGGCGGTACTAAGACCGCGAGGAATTTCGGTAGCTCCGTACCTAGACGACATTCTGATACAAGCTTCAAGCTTTCAAACTGCCAAGTCTCATACAGAGTTAGTACTGGCATTTCTAAGGTCGCATGGATGGAAGGTGAACGAAAAGAAGAGTTCTCTCTTTCCACTCACAAGAGTTCCCTTCCTGGGGACTCTTATAGATTCTGTAGAAATGAAAATTTACCTGACAGAAGACAGGTTAACAAAACTTCAAAGTGCATGCCGTGTCCTTCATTCCATTCAACACCCGTCAGTGGCTCAATGCATGGAGGTAATCGGCTTAATGGTAGCGGCAATGGACATAGTACCCTTTGCACGCCTACACCTCAGACCGCTGCAATTGTGCATGCTAAGTCAGTGGAATGGGGATTACTCAGACTTGTCCCCTTCTCTGAATCTGGATCAAGAGACCAGAAATTCTCTTCTTTGGTGGCTTTCTCGGCCACATCTGTCCAGGGGGATGCCATTCAGCAGGCCAGACTGGACAATTGTAACAACAGACGCCAGCCTACTAGGTTGGGGCGCTGTCTGGAATTCTCTGAAGGCTCAGGGACAATGGAATCAGGAGGAGAGTCTCCTACCAATAAACATTCTGGAATTGAGAGCAGTTCTCAATGCCCTTCTGGCTTGGCCCCAGTTGACAACTCGGGGGTTCATCAGGTTTCAGTCGGACAACATCACGACTGTAGCCTACATCAACCATCAGGGAGGGACAAGAAGCTCCCTAGCAATGATGGAAGTATCAAAGATAATTCGCTGGGCAGAGTCTCACTCTTGCCACCTGTCAGCAATCCACATCCCGGGAGTGGAGAACTGGGAGTCGGATTTTTTAAGTCGTCAGACTTTTCATCCGGGGGAGTGGGAACTTCATCCGGAGGTCTTTGCCCAAATACTTCGACATTGGGGCAAACCAGAGATAGATCTCATGGCGTCTCGACAGAACGCCAAGCTTCCTCGTTACGGGTCCAGATCCAGGGATCCGGGAGCGGTCCTGATAGATGCCTTGACCGCACCTTGGACCTTCAGGAAGGCTTATGTGTTTCCACCCTTCCCGATGCTTCCTCGATTGATTGCCAGAATCAAACAGGAGAGAGCATCAGTGATTCTAATAGCGCCTGCATGGTCACGCAGGACTTGGTATGCAGATCTGGTGGACATGTCATCCTGTCCACCTTGGTCTCTACCTCTGAAACAGGACCTTCTGATACAGGGTACTTTCAAACATCAAAATCTAACTTCTCTGAAGCTGACTGCTTGGAAATTGAACGCTTGATTTTATCAAAACGTGGTTTTTCTGAGTCAGTTATTGATACCTTAATACAGGCTAGGAAGCCTGTTACCAGAAAGATTTACCATAAAATATGGCGTAAATACCTATATTGGTGCGAATCCAAAGGTTACTCTTGGAGTAAGGTTAGGATTCCTAGGATATTGTCTTTTCTACAAGAAGATTTAGAAAAGGGTTTATCCGCTAGTTCCTTAAAGGGACAGATCTCAGCTCTGTCCATTCTGTTGCACAAACGTCTGTCAGAAGTTCCAGACGTTCAGGCTTTTTGTCAGGCTTTGGCCAGGATTAAGCCTGTGTTTAAAACTGTTGCTCCGCCATGGAGTTTAAACCTTGTTCTTAACGTTTTACAGGGCGTTCCGTTTGAACCCCTTCATTCCATTGATATAAAGTTGTTATCTTGGAAAGTTCTATTTTTAATGGCTATTTCCTCGGCTCGAAGAGTCTCTGAGTTATCAGCCTTACATTGTGATTCTCCTTATCTGATTTTTCACTCGGATAAGGTAGTTCTGCGTACTAAACCTGGGTTCTTACCTAAGGTAGTCACTAACAGGAATATCAATCAAGAGATTGTTGTTCCATCCTTGTGTCCAAATCCTTCTTCAAAGAAGGAAAGACTTCTGCACAATCTGGATGTAGTTCGTGCCCTAAAATTTTATTTACAGGCAACTAAAGATTTTCGACAAACGTCTTCCCTGTTTGTCGTTTACTCTGGTCAGAGGAGAGGTCAAAAAGCTTCTGCTACCTCTCTCTCTTTTTGGCTTCGTAGCATAATACGTTTAGCTTATGAGACTGCTGGACAGCAGCCTCCTGAAAGAATTACAGCTCATTCCACTAGAGCTGTGGCTTCCACTTGGGCCTTTAAGAATGAGGCCTCTGTTGAACAGATTTGCAAGGCTGCAACTTGGTCTTCGCTTCATACATTTTCCAAATTTTACAAATTTGACACTTTTGCTTCTTCGGAGGCTATTTTTGGGAGAAAGGTTCTTCAGGCAGTGGTTCCTTCTGTATAAAGAGCCTGCCTGTCCCTCCCGTCATCCGTGTACTTTTGCTTTGGTATTGGTATCCCAGAAGTAATGATGACCCGTGGACTGATCACACTTAACAGGAGAAAACATAATTTATGCTTACCTGATAAATTCCTTTCTCCTGTAGTGTGATCAGTCCACGGCCCGCCCTGTTTTTTACGGCAGGTAAATATTTTTTAAATTATACTCCAGTCACCACTACACCCTTTGGCTTCTCCTTTCTCGTTGGTCCTTGGTCGAATGACTGGAGGTGACGTAGAGGGGAGGAGCTATATGGCAGCTCTGCTGGGTGAATCCTCTTGCACTTCCTGTTGGGGAGGAGTAATATCCCAGAAGTAATGATGACCCGTGGACTGATCACACTACAGGAGAAAGGAATTTATCAGGTAAGCATAAATTATGTTTTCTAAATTCCATATTTCTTTTTTTCCAAGGTAATCAATTATTTGGTTCACAATTGGATTCAATTCTTCAACTGTTACTCTGGGCTTCAAGATTGAGTTCTAAGGCTAAATATTAAGCTTTTTTTCTTACTAAGGAACGGAATTCTAAATTCTTCCCCAAGTAACATGTTTATAATTGGAAGTTTTCTTCATTCAATTTAAGCCATTTTAAAAATCTAAGTCAGCTCCCCAAATTTGCATTTAGGTGCAGTTCTTAATCCAGCTTAGCTGGTAAGGGGCAGGTTAAGACTTTTTTAAATAAATTTGTTTGGTTCAATTCGGTACAAACTTCTTAGATTTGGATACAGAATAGGATTCAGAGTAAAACCGTCTGTGAGAAGTATTTTTTTTCTCTCTAACATATTCCAGCTATTCCAGTAAGGCTCACACTTTCCTGAAGTGTGTTTTCAGTCCTATATGTATTGGGTTCTTGTGAAGCACGGCTGGTCACCCATTGGGGCTCAAGGCGCTGCTCAGTCCTGGAGTTTTCTGGGGTATTTATACCAGTTCCTTTATAGGAACAGGATTTGGGGGTTTTATTCAAAACTATTCATTATTTCAAAGATAGAAAATCTTTTTGAATTGTCATATAAGTATACCATCTTTTAGAATGGAGTTTATATGGTCTATTCTGCCTTTTTGGTCAGTAATGGCATTATTTGTTCACAATAGATACAATAGATGCATATCTTCATTTTCTGTTTTCATTCAGATTATTTTCATTTTCTGAGATTCTCTTTTTTTGACAAGCATTACCAATTTGTTGCTTTTCCTTCTGGTCTAGCGACAGCTCTAAGAATCTTTTCAAGGTTCTCAGTGTTTCCTTATTTGGACGGTCTCGTGGTACTGGCTCAGTCTTTTCGTTCTGCGCAATCTCATACGATTCAACTTTTGTTGTTTCTTCAAGACATAGTTAGAGGATTTTTTTTATCAAAAGCTCTTTGATTCCTCAGACAAGGGTCACCTTTTTTTAGGTTTCCAGATAGATTGTGTCAATGTCTTTGTCTCTAGCAGACAAGTGACAATTTTATTGGGTTCAGTTTGTCGGAACCTTCAGTCTCTATTATTTCCTTCAGTTGCTATATGCATGGAAGTTTTTGGTATTATGGCTGCAGCATTGGATTCAATTCCCTTTGCTCATTTTCATAAGAAACCTTTCCAGTTTTTTATACTGAATTAATGGTGCAGGGATTCTAGGACAGTGCTTTTCAACCAGTGTGCCGTGGCACACTAGTGTGCCGTGAGAGATCCTCAGGTGTGCCACGGCAGACTGACAACAGTGTGACATATTTTTTAAACTTTGCTTGTTTTTTACTCCCAGTGCAGGGGTAGTTTGTAGGAGGCATGGCATAACAGCACAATACATACAGTATGTGTGTGTTTGTGTGTATGTGTATATATATATATATATATATATATATATATATATATATATATGCGCTGTATTAGGCTACAATGTGTGATTTTTTTTTTTTTTAATTTTGGGATGGTGGTGTGCCACAGGATTTTTTAATGTAAAAAAGTGTGCCACGGCAAAAAAAAAGGTTAAAAATCACTGTTCTAGGATATCACTTTTTATATCCTTGAATCCCAATGTTCAACTATCTTTGATTTGGTGGTTAGATCACCATCATATAATTCTACGGGTCTCTTTGGTTCGTTCAACCTGGACCATGATCACTTCAGATGCGAGTCTTTTAGGTTGGAAGGCTGTCTGGGGATCTCTGTCAGCACAAGGGGTTTGGAAATCTCAGGAGGCGAGACTACCAATCGATATTTTGGAACGTGTATTTTTCAGAGTTCTTCAGTTTGGCTTCTTTTTGAAGAAAGAGACGTTTATTGTTTTTCAGACAGACAATGTCACAACTGTGGCGTATGTCAATCATCAGGGTGGGACTCTCAGTCCTTAGGCTGTGAAAGAAGTATCTCGGATACTTGCTTGACTAAATCCAGCTCCTGCCTAATTTCTGCGGTCCATTTCCCAGGTATAGACAATTGGGAAACGGATTATATCTGTCAATCAAGCTTTACATTTGGGAGAATGGTCTCTTTACCCAGATGTGTTTTTTCAAATTGTTCAGATGTGTGGGCTTCCAGAAACAGATCTGATGGCATCTCATCTAAACAATGAACTTCCCAGGGGCCTATTCAGGTCTGGGGATACTTTGGCGGAAGCAGTGTATGCATTGACACTTCCTTGGAGTTATCAATCTGCCTATATTTTTTCGCCTCTGGTTCTTCTTTTTAGAGGGATTTTCAAAATCATCAGGGAGCAATCTTTTGTGTTGCTGGTGGCTCCAGCATGGCCACACAGGTTTTGGTATATGGTTCTTGTTCGGATGTCCAGTTGCCAATCTTGGTCACTTCCATTAAGGCCAGACCTTATATCTTAACATTCATTTTATCCATCAGGAAATCAAATTATTAATTTGATGGCATGGAGTTTTTAACGCTTAGTACTTAGTCATAGAAGTTCTTTGACTCAGTGATTAATACTATGTTGCAGGCTCGTAAATCTCTGTCTAGTAAGATTTATTATCGAGTTTGAAAGATTTACATCTCTTGATGCTCTTTTCATAAATTCTCTTGGCATTCTTTTTTAGAATTCCTAGGATTTTATAGTTTTCTTCAGGATGGTTTAGATAAGGGTTTTTGTCTGCAAGTTCCTTGCAAGGACAAATCTCTGCTTTTTCTGTGCTGTTTTCATAGAAAATTTTGCTAATCTTTCTGTTATTCATTGTTTTGTTCAGGCTTTGGCTCGTATCAAGTCTGTCATTTAAGCCAATTTCTCCTCCTTGGAGTCTTAATTTGGTTCTGAGGGCTTTACAGGCTCTTCCGTTTGAGCATATGCTTTCTTTGGACATTTAGGGGGGTAGTTATCAAGCCGTCTACTTTTCTGGCTTCGCCGGCCCAATACGTCCGCCTAAGCTTGCCTACCTTCGCCACCGCGGACCTTGAATACGTTCGCCTAAGTTATCAAATAAAGCTGTCAAAAAGCCGCGGGGCGATGAGCAGCGGACTGTGACAGTTATCACTCATCCGATCTCGCTGCCCTTCGGCTTTTTCCCAGCTTTATTGCTAGCCTGTCACTAAGCACTCACACTAAACTACACTGTTCTACCCCCTATACCGGCGCCCCCGGAGGCCCCCGCAATTAAATAAAGTTACTAACCCCTAAACCGCCGCTCCTAGACCCCGCCGCAACTCTTATAAATGTATTAACCCCTAAACCGCCGCTCCTAGACCCTGCCGCAACTCTTATAAATGTATTAACCCCTAAACCGCCGCTCCCGGACACCGCTGCCACCTACAGTATACCTAGTAACCCCTATCCTGCCCCCCCTACACCGTCGCCCTCTATTATAAAATTATTAACCCCTATCCTGCTGATCCCGCACCTCTCCGCAACTAAATAAATAGTTTAACCCCTAAACCGCCGCTCCATGAACCCGCCGCAACCTATATTAAACATATTAACCCCTATCCTGCCCCCCCTACACCGTCGCCACCTATAATAAATTTATTAACCCCTATCCTGCCCCCCACTACGCCGCCGCCACTGTAATAAAATTATTAACCCCTAAACCTAAGTCTAACCCTAACGCCCCCCTAACTTAAATATTAATTAAATAAATCTAAATAAATTAACTCTTATTAACTAAATGAATCCTATTTAAAACTAAATACTTACCTTTAAGTACAATATAAATAAGAATTATATTCTAGCTATCTTAGGATTTATATTTATTTCACAGGTAACTTTCAATTTATTTTAACCATGTACAATAACTATTAAATAGTTATTAACTATTTAATAGCTTACCTAGCTAAAATAAAGAGAAATGTACCTGTGAAATAAATCCTAACCTAAGTTACAATTACACCTAACACTACACTATACTTTAATAAATTATTACTATTTAAAACTAAATACTTACCTGTAAAATAAACCCTAAGATAGCTACAATATAATTAATAATTATATTATAGCTATCTTAGGATTTATATTTATTTGACAGGTAACTTTGTATTTATTTTAGCTAGTTAGAATAGTTATTAAATAGTTATTAACTATTTAATAACTACCTAGCTAAAAGAAATACAAAATTACCTGTAAAATAAATCCTAACCTAAGTTACAATTAAACCTAATACTACACTATCATTAAATTAACTAAATAAACTACCTACAAATAACTACAATTAAATACAATTACATAAACTAACTAAAGTACAAAAAATAAAAAAAGCTAAGTTACAAAAAATAAAAAATTAAGTTACAAACACGTTAAAAATATTACAACAATTTTAAGCTACTTACACCTAATCTAAGCCCCCTAATAAAATAACAAACCCCCCCAAAATAAGAAAAATCCCTACCCTATTCTAAATTAAATAAATTTCAAAGCTCTTTTACCTTACCAGCCCTTAAAAGGGCCATTTGTGGGGGCATGCCCCAAAAAGTTCAGCTCTTTTGCCTGTAAAAGAAAAATACAACCCCCCCCCAACATTAAAACCCACCACCCACATACCCCTAATCTAACCCAAACCCCCCTTACAAAAACCTAACACTAATCCCCTGAAGATCATCCTACCTTGAGTCGTCTTCACTCAGCCGAGCCACCGATGGAACTGAAGAGGAAATCCGGAGCGGAAGAAGTTAATCCTCCAAGCGGCGCTGAAGAAATCTTCCATCCGATGAAGTCATCATCCAGGCGGCGCTGAAGAAGTCTTTGATCCGGCCGATGTCATCTTCCAAGAGGCGCTGAAGATGTCTTCTATCCGGGTGAAGTCATCTTCCAAGCCGGGTCTTGAATCTTCCTTCCGCCGACGCGGAACCACCTTCTTCACCGACGGACTACGACGAATGACGGCTCCTTTAAGGGACGTCATCCAAGATGGCGTCCCCTCAATTCCGATTGGCTGATAGGATTCTATCAGCCAATCGGAATTAAGGTAGGAAAAATCTGATTGGCTGATGGAATCAGCCAATCAGATTGAGCTCGCATTCTATTGGCTGTTCCGATCAGCCAATAGAATGCGAGCTCAATCTGATTGGCTGATTGGATCAGCCAATCGGATTGAACTTGAATCTGATTGGCTGATTCCATCAGCCAATCAGATTTTCCTACCTTAATTCCGATTGGCTGATAGAATCCTATCAGCCAATCGGAATTGAGGGGACGCCATCTTGGATGACGTCCCTTAAAGGAGCCGTCATTCGTCGTAGTCCGTCGGTGAAGAAGGTGGTTCCGCGTCGGCGGAAGGAAGATTCAAGACCCGGCTTGGAAGATGACTTCACCCGGATAGAAGACATCTTCAGCGCCTCTTGGAAGATGACATCGGCCGGATCAAAGACTTCTTCAGCGCCGCCTGGATGATGACTTCATCGGATGGAAGATTTCTTCAGCGCCGCTTGGAGGATTAACTTCTTCCGCTCCGGATGTCCTCTTCAGTTCCATCGGTGGCTCGGCTGAGTGAAGACGACTCAAGGTAGGATGATCTTCAGGGGATTAGTGTTAGGTTTTTGTAAGGGGGGTTTGGGTTAGATTAGGGGTATGTGGGTGGTGGGTTTTAATGTTGGGGGGGGTTGTATTTTTCTTTTACAGGCAAAAGAGCTGAACTTTTTGGGGCATGCCCCCACAAATGGCCCTTTTAAGGGCTGGTAAGGTAAAAGAGCTTTGAAATTTATTTAATTTAGAATAGGGTAGGGATTTTTCTTATTTTGGGGGGTTTGTTATTTTATTAGGGGGCTTAGATTAGGTGTAAGTAGCTTAAAATTGTTATATTTTTAACGTGTTTGTAACTTAATTTTTTATTTTTTGTAACTTAGCTTTTTTTATTTTTTGTACTTTAGTTAGTTTATGTAATTGTATTTAATTGTAGTTATTTGTAGGTAGTTTATTTAGTTAATTTAATGATAGTGTAGTATTAGGTTTAATTGTAACTTAGGTTAGGATTTATTTTACAGGTAATTTTTGTATTTCTTTTAGCTAGGTAGTTATTAAATAGTTAATAACTATTTAATAACTATTCTAACTAGCTAAAATAAATACAAAGTTACCTGTAAAATAAATATAAATCCTAAGATAGCTATAATATAATTATTAATTATATTGTAGCTATATTAGGGTTTATTTTAAAGGTAAGTATTTAATTTTAAATAGGATTCATTTAGTTAATAAGAGTTAATTTATTTAGATTTATTTAATTAATTATTTAAGTTAGGGGGGCGTTAGGGTTAGGGTTAGACTTAGGTTTAGGGGTTAATAATTTTATTACAGTGGCGGCGGTGTAGTGGGGGGCAGGATAGGGGTTAATAAATTTATTATAGGTGGCGACGGTGTAGGGGGGGCAGGATAGGGGTTAATACATTTAATATAGGTTGCGGCGGGTTCAGGGAGCGGCGGTTTAGGGGTTAATACATTTATTATAGTTGCGGTGGGCTCCGGGAGCGGCGGTTTAGGGGGTAATAACTTTATTTAGTTGCGGCGGTGTAGGGGGGGTCAGATTAGCGGTGTTTAGACTCGGGGTACATGTTAGGGTGTTAGGTGTAGACAGCTCCCATAGGAATCAATGGGATGTCTGTCAGCAGCGAACTTGTACTTTCGCTATGGTCAGACTCCCATTGATTCCTATGGGATCCGCCGCCTCCAGGCTGGCGCTTTGAAAACCAGGTACGCTGGGCCGTAAAAGTTTTGAGCGTACCTGCTAGTTTTTTGATAACTAGCAAAAGTAGTGAGATTGTGCCGCACTTGTGTGCGGAACATCTGGAGTGACGTAAGAATCGATCGGTGTCGGACTGAGTCCGGCGGATCGAAGTTTACGTCACAAAATTCTACTTTTGCCGGTCTCGAGCCTTTGATAACTAAGGCGAATCAGCCGCGCCACAAATACGCTGCGGAATTCCAGCGTATTTGAGGTTGACGGCTTGATAATTAGGCCTCTTAAATTACTTTCATGGAAAGTATTGTTCCTTTAGACATCTCTTCAGCTAGAACAGTTTTTTGAATTATCTGCTCTTTCTTGTGAGTCTCCTTTTTCTGATTTTTCATCAGGATAAGGTGGTTTTGCTGTCTTCTTTTCAATTTTTACCTAAAGTTGTGAATTTTAACAACATTAGTAGAGGAATTATTGTCCCTTCCTTGTGTCCTAATACTAAGGATTCTTTGGAGAGATTCTTACATTCTTTGGATGTGGTAAGAGTTTTGAAATTATGTTGAAGCTATTCAGATTTCAGAAAGACTTCTAGTCTATTTGTTATCTTTTCTGGTTTTAGGAAAGGTCCGAAGGCTTCTGCCATTTCTTTGGAATCTTGGTTAAAGCTTTTTGATTCATCTTGCTTATTTGGAGTCGGGTTAATCCCCGCCTCAGAGGATTACGGATCATTCTACTAGGTCAGTTTCTACTTCCTGGACTTTTAAGAATGAAGCTTCTGTTGATCAGATTTGCAAAGCAACGACTTGGTCTTCTTTGCATACTTTTACTAAATTCTACCATTTTGATGTTTTCTCTTCTTCAGAAGCAGTTTTTGGTAGAATAGTACTTCAGGCAGCTGTTTCAGTTTGATTCTTCTGCTTATAACTTCAGTTTTTTTCATTATAAAAATTGAACTTTTGATTTGGGTAGTGGATTAATTTTTCAGTGGAATTGGCTGTCTTTATTTTATCCCTCCCTCTCTAGTGACTCTTGCGTGGAAGTTCCACATCTTGATTATCTGCTATCCCATACGTCACTAGCTAATGGACTCTTGCTAATTACATGAAAGAAAACATAATTTATGTAAGAACTTACCTGATAAATTCATTTCTTTCATATTAGCAAGAGTCCATGAGGCCCACCCTTTTTGTGGTGGTTATGATTTTTTTGTATAAAGCACAATTATTCCAATTCCTTATTTTTGATGCTTTCGCTCCTTTCTTATCACCCCACTTCTTGGCTATTCGTTAAACTGAATTGTGGGTGTGGTGAGGGGTGTATTTATAGGCATTTTAAGGTTTGGGAAACTTTGCCCCTCCTGGTAGGAATGTATATCCCATACGTCACTAGCTCATGGACTCTTGCTAATATGAAAGAAATGAATTTATCAGGTAAGTTCTTACATAAATTATGTTTTTATCTATAGTGCAGCCTTTAAATTTCTTTGACAAGTTCTTCTCATGGCACTTGTTCTTTCTATTTGACTTTGTTGAAATTATAATGTCAACCATTAGCTGGATAGTTTTTTAAATCATTAAAAATATATAAAAAAAGAGGAGAGAGAAAAAAAGGGGGTTGTCACTCCATCCCTCCACTCTTCCACTGACTTGGAGCTAAACTCCTTATCTTACTAAGATAATAAAGATACCGGTATCCACGAGAGTGGGAATATACCAGCCTGAGCTAATGTGACAAATGTTTTAGTATTAAGTAATGGATTTAATAGTTGCTTTTGAATTGGAAGTGTTTGAGCTTTAATTACGGGTAGCCATTTATCCAATGCATTTTGGATCTTATTTTCATTGAAAAGGTTAATATTCTGGATCTCAAAGGCTATTTGCTGTAATACATGATTTACAAAGCTAGCAAAGCTGGGTGGAACTGTATCCTTCCAGTTTTTCACGATCCTATATCTCATTACCATAATCAAAGTACAACAGCTTTGATAATGGTTCGGTCTAGTAGCTGAAAAATCACAAAAAAAATATAATTCCGACAGATTTTAAAATAATCTGAAAAAAGTTTTATTCCAGAAATTTAGTTTGCACCAGAGTTGGTATATTTTTGGACAATCCCAAAATAGATGTAGAGTGTCTGCTTTATCTAGGTGACATTTAGGGCAATAGAAATCCTTATTAGTATAAAATTTTGCCAATTTGCTTGGGGAAAAATAAATATTATGAATCAATTTGATATGTGATTCACTCCAACCACTAGGAATTGTTAGCTTACCTATTCTCAAAAAACTTTTGGCTAGATTCCGAGTCTTGCGTTAGCCTTAAAAAGCAGCGTTGAGGGGTCCCAATGCTGCTTTTTAACGCCCGCTGGTATTACGAGTCAGGCAGGAAAGGGTCTACCGCTCACTTTTTTTCTGTGAGTTTAGCTTACCGCAAATCCCCTTACGTCAATTGCGTATCCTATATTTTTAATGGGATTTGCCTAATGCCGGTATTACGATCGTCTAAAAAAGTGAGCGGTAGACCCTCTCCTAGCAAGACTCCTACCTCATATAAAAGTCAGTAGTTAAAGGGACACTGTACCCAATTTTTTTATTTTGTAATTCAGAAAGAGCATGCAATTTTAAGCAACTTTCTAATTTACTCCTATTATCAATTTTTCTTCGTTCTCTTGCTATCATTATTTGAAAAAGAAGGCATCTAAGCTTTTTTTTTGGTTTCAGTACTCTGGACAGCACTTTTTTATTGGTGGATGAATTTATCCACCAATCAGCAAGGACAACCCAGGTTGTTCACTAAAAATGGGCCGGCATCTAAACTTACATTCTTGCATTTCAAATAAAGATAGCAAGAGAATGAAGAAAATTTGATAATAGGAGTAAATTTTGCTTAAAAGTTTGCTTAAAAGATGCTTAAAATTTCATGCTCAATCTGAATCACGAAAGAAATTTTTTGGTACAGTGTCCCTTTAAGAGTTTTATGGGCTAACGCCGGAACATAAAGCTCTTAACTAAAGTGCTAAAAGTACACTAACACCCAAACTACCTATTAACCTCTAAACCGAGCCCCCCCCCCCCCACTTCGGAAACACTTAAATAAAATGTTTAACCCCTAATCTGCCGACCGGACATCACCGCCACTTTAATAAATGTATTAACCCCTAAACAGCTGCACTCCTGCCTCCCAAACACTAGTTCAATTTTATTAACCCCTAATCTGCTGCCCCTAACATCGCTGACACCTACCTAATTTATTAACCCCTAATCTTCCGACCCCAACGTCGCCGCTACTATATTAAATTTATTAACCCCTAAACTTAAGTCTAAACCTAAGTCTAACCCCCCCTAACTTAAATATATTTTAAATTATACAAAATAAATTTACCATAATTAAATAAATTAATCCTATTTAAAACTAAATACTTACCGATAAAATAAACCCTAAGCTAGCTACAATATAACTAATAGTTACATTGTACCTATCTTACGGCTAGATTTAGAGTTTTGTCGGTAACGACCCGCGTAGCTAACGCTGGCTTTTTTTCTGGCCGCTCCTTTAAAATAACTCTGGTATTGAGAGTCCATATAATGTCAGCGTTAGGCTCCAAAAAAGGAGCGTAGAGCATATTTAACGCAAATGCAACTCTCGATACCAGAGTTGCTTACGGACGCGGCCAGCCTCAAAAACGTGCTTGTGCATGATTCCCCAATAGGAAACAATGGGGCTGTTTGAGCTGAAAAAAAACCTAACACCTGCAAAAAAGCCGCGTTCAGCTCCTAACGCAGCCCCATTGTTTGCTATGGGGAAACACTTCCTACGTCTGCACCTAACACTCTAACATGTACCCCGAGTCTAAACACCCCTAACCTTACACTTATTAACCCCTATTCTGCCGCCCCCGCTATCGCTGACCCCTGTATATTATTTTTAACCCCTAATCTGCCGCTCCGTAAACCGCCGCTACTTACATTATCCTTATGTACCCCTAATCTGCTGACCCTAACACCGCCGACCCCTATATTATATTTATTAACCCCTAATCTGCCCTCCACAACGTCGCCTCCACCTGCCTACACTTAATAACCCCTAATCTGCCGAGCGGACCGCACCGCTATTATTATAAAGTTATTAACCCCTAATCCGCCTCACTAACCCTATAATAAATAGTATTAACCCCTAATCTGCCCTCCCTAACATCGCCGACACCTAACTTCAATTATTAACCCCTAATCTGCCGACCGGAGCTCACCGCTATTCTAATAAATGTATTAACCCCTAAAGCTAAATCTAACCCTAACACTAACACCCCCCTAAGTTAAATATAATTTTATTCTAACGAAATTAATTAACTCTTATTAAATAAATTATTCCTATTTAAAGCTAAATACTTACCTGTAAAATAAATCCTAATATAGCTACAATATAAATTATAATTACATTGTAGCTATTTTAGGATTAATATTTATTTTACAGGCAACTTTGTAATTATTTTAACCATGTACAATAGCTATTAAATAGTTGAGAACTATTTAATAGTTACCTAGTTAAAATAATTACAAAATTACCTGTAAAATAAATCCTAACCTAAGTTACAATTAAACCTAACACTATACTATCATTAAATTAATTAAATAAAATACCTACAATTACCTACAATTAAACCTAACACTACACTATCAATAAATTAATTAAATACAATATGTACAAATAACTACAATGAAATAAACTAACTAAAGTACAAAAAATAAAAAAGATCTGTTACAAAAAATAAAAAAATATTTACAAACATAAGAAAAATATTACAACAATTTTAAACTAATTACACCTACTCTAAGCCCCCTAATAAAATAACAAAGACCCCCAAAATAAAAAATGCCCTACCCTATTCTAAATTACTAAAGTTCAAAGCTCTTTTACCTTACCAGCCCTGAACAGGGCCCTTTGCGGGGCATGCCCCAAGAAGTTCAGCTCTTTTGCCTGTAAAAAAAAAACATACAATACCCCCCCCCCCAACATTACAACCCACCACCCACATACCCTAATCTAACCCAAACCCCCCTTAAATTAACCTAACACTAAGCCCCTGAAGATCATCCTACCTTGTCTTCACCTCACCAGGTATCACCGATCCGTCCTGGCTCCAAAATCTTCATCCAACCCAAGCGGGGGCTGGCGATCCATCATCCGGTGGCTGAAGAGGTCCAGAAGAGGCTCCAAAGTCTTCATCCTATCCGGGAAGAAGAGTAGATCCGGACCGGCAACCATCATCTTCCAAGCGGCATCTTCTATCTTCATCCAATGAGGACCGGCTCCATCCTGAAGACCTCCACCGCGGACCCATCTTCATCCGGCAACGTCCAACTGAAGAATGACGATTCCTTTAAGGGACGTCATCCAAGATGGCGTCCCTCGAATTCCGATTGGCTGATAGGATTCTATCAGCCAATCGGAATTAAGGTAGGAATATTCTGATTGGCTGATGGAATCAGCCAATCAGAATCAAGATCAATCCGATTGGCTGATCCAATCAGCCAATCAGATTGAGCTCGCATTCTATTGGCTGATCGGAACAGCCAATAGAATGCGAGCTCAATCTGATTGGCTGATTGGATCAGCCAATCGGATTGAACTTGATTCTGATTGGCTGATTCCATCAGCCAATCAGAATATTCCTACCTTAATTCCGATTGGCTGATAGAATCCTATCAGCCAATCGGAATTCGAGGAACGCCATCTTGGATGACGTCCCTTAAAGGAATCGTCATTCTTCAGTTGGACGTCGCCGGATGAAGATGGGTCCGCGGTGGAGGTCTTCAGGATGGAGCCGTTCCTCATCGGATGAAGATAGAAGATGCCGCTTGGAAGATGATGGTTGCCGGTCCGGATCTACTCTTCTTCCCGGATAGGATGAAGACTTTGGAGCCTCTTCTGGACCTCTTCAGCCACCAGATGATGGATCGCCAGCCCCCGCTTGGGTTGGATGAAGATTTTGGAGCCAGGACGGATCGGTGATACCTGGTGAGGTGAAGACAAGGTAGGATAATCTTCAGGGGCTTAGTGTTAGGTTTATTTAAGGGGGGTTTGGGTTAGATTAGGGGTATGTGGGTGGTGGGTTGTAATGTTGGGGGGGGGTATTGTATGTTTTTTTTTTTTTACAGGCAAAAGAGCTGAACTTCTTGGGGCATGCCCCGCAAAGGGCCCTGTTCAGGGCTGGTAAGGTAAAAGAGCTTTGAACTTTAGTAA
The DNA here is from genome assembly GCF_027579735.1 of Bombina bombina. Classification (NCBI taxonomy): domain Eukaryota; kingdom Metazoa; phylum Chordata; class Amphibia; order Anura; family Bombinatoridae; genus Bombina; species Bombina bombina. Next base: position 369,173,017 of record NC_069504.1, on the reverse strand, counting down.
TTTAGAATAGGGTAGGGCATTTTTTATTTTGGGGGTCTTTGTTATTTTATTAGGGGGCTTAGAGTAGGTGTAATTAGTTTAAAATTGTTGTAATATTTTTCTTATGTTTGTAAATATTTTTTTATTTTTTGTAACTTAGTTCTTTTTTATTTTTTGTAACTTAGTTCTTTTTTATTTTTTGTACTTTAGATAGTTTATTTCATTGTAGTTATTTGTACATATTGTATTTAATTAATTTATTGATAGTGTAGTGTTAGGTTTAATTGTAGGTAATTGTAGGTATTTTATTTAATTAATTTAATGATAGTATAGTGTTGGGTTTAATTGTAACTTAGGTTAGGATTTATTTTACAGGTAATTTTGTAATTATTTTAACTAGGTAACTATTAAATAGTTCTTAACTATTTAATAGCTATTGTACATGGTTAAAATAATTACAAAGTTGCCTGTAAAATAAATATTAATCCTAAAATAGCTACAATGTAATTATAATTTATATTGTAGCTATATTAGGATTTATTTTACAGGTAAGTATTTAGCTTTAAATAGGAATAATTTATTTAATAAGAGTTAATTAATTTCGTTAGATTAAAATTATATTTAATTTAGGGGGGTGTTAGTGTTAGGGTTAGACTTAGCTTTAGGGGTTAATACATTTATTAGAATAGCGGTGAGCTCCGGTCGGCAGATTAGGGGTTAATAATTGAAGTTAGGTGTCGGCGATGTTAGGGAGGGCAGATTAGGGGTTAATACTATTTATTATAGGGTTAGTGAGGCGGATTAGGGGTTAATAACTTTATTATAGTAGTGGTGCGGTCCGCTCGGCAGATTAGGGGTTAATAAATGTAGGCAGGTGGAGGCGACGTTGAGGGGGGCAGATTAGGGGTTAATAAATATAATATAGGGGTCGGCGGTGTTAGGGGCAGCAGATTAGGGGTACATAGGGATAACTTAGCTGGCGTCGTTTTGCGGTCGGCAGATTAGGGGTTAATTATTGTAGGTAGCTGGCGGCGACGTTGAGGGGGGCAGGTTAGGGGTTAATAAATATAATACAGGGGTCGGCGGTGTTGGGGGCAGCAGATTAGGGGTACATAAGTATAACGTAGGTGGCGGTCGGCAGATTAGGGGTTAAAAAAATGTAATCGAGTGGCGGCGATGTGGGGGGACCTCGGTTTAGGGGTACATAGGTAGTTTATGGGTGTTAGTGTACTTTAGAGCACAGTAGTTAAGAGCTTTATGAACCGGCGTTAGCCCAGAAAGCTCTTAACTACTGACTTTTTTCTGCGGCTGGAGTTTTGTCGTTAGATTTCTAACGCTCACTTCAGACACGACTCTAAATACCGGAGTTAGAAAGATCCCATTGAAAAGATAGGATACGCAAATGACGTAAGGGGATCTGCGGTATGGAAAAGTCGCGGCTGAAAAGTGAGCGTTAGACCCTTTTTTGAGTGACTCCAAATACCGGAGGTAGCCTAAAACCAGCGTTAGGAGCCTCTAACGCTGGTTTTCACGGCTACCGCCAAACTCCAAATCTAGCCGTTAGGATTTATATTTATTTTACAGGCAACTTTGTATTTATTTTAACTAGGTACAATAGTTATTAAATAGTTATTAACTATTTAATAACTACCTAGCTAAAATAAGTACAAAAGTACCTGTAAAATAAACCCTAACCTAAGTTACAATTACACCTAACACTACACTATAATTATATTAATTACCTAAACTAACTACAGTTAATTACAATTAAATAAAATAAACTAAAGTACGAAAAAAACCACTAAATTGCAGAAAAAAAAGAATTACAAGAATTTTAAACTAATTACACCAAATCTAATCCCCCTAATAAAATAAAAAAGCCCCCCAAAATAATAAAATTCCCTACCCCATACTAAATTACCAATAGCCCTTAAAAGGGCATTTTGTGGGGCATTGCCCCAAAGTAATCCGCTCTTTCACCTGTAAAAAAAATACAATACCCCCCCAACATTAAAACCCACCACCCACACACCCAACCCTACTCTAAAACCCACCCAATCCCCCCTTAAAAAAACCTAACACTACCGCCTTGAAGATCACCCTACTTTGAGCCGTCTTCACCCAGCCGGGCACAAGTGGTATTCCAGAGGGTCCGAATTCTTCATCCTATCCAGCCAGAAGAGGACATCCAGACCGGCAGAAGGCTTCATCCAGGCGGCATCTTCTATCTTCATCCTTCCGGAGCAGAGCGGGTCCATCTTCAAGAAATCCGACGCAGAGCATCCTCTTCATCCGACGGTTTCTATCAGCCAATCGGAATTCAAGGGACGCCATCTTGGATGACATCACTTAAAGGACCAGTCATTCAGTCGTCGGCCGTCGGATGAAGAGGATGCTCTGCGTCGGATGTCTTGAAGATGGACCCGCTCCGCTCCGGAAGGATGAAGATAGAAGATGCCGCCTGGATGTAGCCTTCTGCCGGTCTGGATGTCCTCTTCTGGGGGATAGGTTGAAGACTTCGAACCCTCTCGAAGACCACTTGTGCCCGGCTGGGTGAAGACGGCTCAAGGTAGTGTGATCTTCAAGGGGGTAGTGTTAGGTTTTTTTAAGGGGGGATTAGGTGGGTTTTAGAGTAGAGTTGGGTGTGTGGGTGGTGGGTTTTAATGTTGGGGGGGGTATTGTATTTTTTTACAGGTGAAAGAGCCGATTACTTTGGGGCAATGCCCCGCAAAAGGCCCTTTTAAGGGCTATTTATAATTTAGTATAGGGTAGGGAATTTTATTATTTTGGGGGCTTTTTTATTTTATTAGGGGGATTAGATTAGGTGTAATTCGTTTAAAATTCTTTTATTTTTTTTTTTTTTTTCCTGTAATTTAGTGTTTTTTTTTTTTTTGTAATTTAATTTATTTAATTTAATTGTAATTAATTGTAGGTAGTTTAGGTAATTAGTTTAATTATAGTGTAGTGTTAGGTGTAATTGTAATTTAGGTTAGGATTTATTTTACAAGCACTTTTGTACTTATTTTAACTAGGAAGTTATTAAATAGTTAATAACTATTTAATAACTATTGTACCGAGTTAAAATAAATACAAAGTTGCCTGTAAAATAAAAATAAACCCTAAGATAGCTACAATGTAACTATTAGTTATATTGTAGCTATCTTATGGTTTATTTTATAGGTAAGTATTTTGTTTTAAATAGGAATAATTTATTTAATTGTAGTAAATTTATTTAGATGTATTTAAATTATATTTAAGTTAGGGGGGTGTTAGGGTTAGGGTTAGACTTAGGTTTAGGGGTTAATAAATTTATAATAGTGGCGGCGGCAGATTAGGGGTTAATACATTTAATATAGTTGCAGCGACGTGGGGGGTGCAGATTAGGGGTTAATAAATATAATGTAGGGTTCGGCGATGTTGGGGGCAGTAGATTAGGGGTTCATAAGTATAATGTAGGTGGCGGCGGTGTCCGGAGCGGCAGATTAGGGGTTAATAAGTGTAAGATTAGGGGTGTTTATACTCGGGGTTCATGTTAGGGTGTTAGGTGTAGACATAAAATTCATTTCTCCATAGGAAACAATGGGGCTGCGTTAGGAGCTGAACGTTGCTTTTTTGCAGGTGTTCAGCCAGCTCAGCCCCATTGTTTCCTATGGGGAAATCGTGCACGAGCACGTTTAGCCAGCTCACCGCTGACTTAAGCAACGCTGGTATTGAGGTGAGATGTGGAGCTAAATTTTGCTCTACACTCACCTTTTTGCGGCTAACGCCAGGTTTAATAAAACCTGTAATACCACCGTTGTCTTAAGGGAGCGGTGACAAAAAAAATGGCTCGTTGGCAACGCACCCCTGTTAGCGCAAAACTCGTAATCTCGCAGTTTGTTTGATAGTTATAATTTCTAATAAGGGAAAATAAGATACCCAGAAAGTATGAATTTTATTTAAGTGAATCTGGCCCTGCTTTGAGAGCATAATAGTATATAGCAATTACACGAAAACGGAGGCATATGCTCTAGGTCTCCATGCTCATAGATTGGAGCTTTTGAAGAAACGATACCCCTTCAAGTGGTCTACGGATGGTTTGACGCACTTGGGTGTAGAGTTGTCCCATGACCCCAAGATACTTATCAAGAGAAATTATGAGCCTCTCCTTCAAGATTTTAGAAAGATAACTGCAAATTGGACTGGGTTAGAAGTGTCTTGTATTGGCAGAGTTATGGCCCTGAAGATGATGCTGCTTCCTAGGCTAACATATCTTTTTCCACTGCTTACCGGTGGCAGACCCTGCCTACCTTCTCAATCATTTCCAGTCAGTTTTTACTAAGTACATATGGAGAGGTCGCCCTCCCAGAATTTTATTACCTCAATTACAGAAACCTAGAGAATGTGGCGGTATCTCTGTACCAAATATAGCCCACTACTATAAGGAGGCTATGCTATCGCATATTGCAGCCTGGGGGGTACGACATAACACCTCACAGTGTTATCAGATTGAGCAAGCTACGCTACCTGCAGGGGTAGATCTGGTTGATCTGATCTGGATCCCTGACCATGCAGATGTCCTTAAAGGAATTTACAGTACTATTATAAAAACATGTCTGAAATGTTGGAAAGAGCTCCGCTCGCACAAGTCGATAGCTCCCCACCCTTCTCCTATTCATTCAATGAAGGCCATACTGCAGTGCCTCCTTGATTCGAGGCCTAAACGTTGAGAAACCCTGGAGATTAAACAGATCTCTGACCTCTATAGGGGTGATTTCCTCATGCTGCCACCAGAAAATTTCCCAACTGATAACGTTCCTAAGGACTTACATTTTGAATATCTTAGGTTGACCTCATTACTTCTCTCTTGGGGATTCCCCAAATCGGGAACCCGGGCCCTTACACAGTGGGAGAGACACTGGATAGCTGGTAGACCTATTAAGGGCTCACTGTCCTTTCATTATAAACTTCTTCTTGACTCCCGCCAATTTGTTAAACCGGGCGCCGTGAAGGACTGGGAGAGAGATCTGGAAGTGGTGCATCGGGATGCAGTTTGGCAACGAGCCCTTCGAGATGTGAAACTAGCAGCTCGCTGCTCAAACCTGTTTGAGTTATAAATTAAACTAATGTTAAGATGGCATTGGGTCCCGACTAGGTTACACAGGGTGTTTCCTCTTAGACGCGCAGATTGTTGGAGGGGATGTGGGCAGAGAGGTACTCATCTCCATATCTGGTGGAGTTGCCCCAAGTTGAGCGCCTTTTGGGCTTCAGTTGCGGACTTGCTTCTCCGCCTACAGTTGGTACCACACCTGACTGGAGACATTGCGCTCTTCCATTTCGGGCTCCACACACTTCAAAAATCCCCTAGAACCTTATGTGTCATTATCCTCCTAGCTGCAAAGTTAGCTATAGCCAGGCAATGGGCTAGGGATTCCCCTTTGACTCTGACTCTAGTTCTAGATATCCTTGTTTATTTGCAGAGAATGGAGGATTACTCCTTGAGAGTTGAAGCATGCTCTGATTTCTACTATTCAGTCTGGTGCCCATGGGATGAGTTTCAGAGAACTAATCCACAATTCAATAGTAGACACTGTAGCACTCACAGCATGCATGTATCACCTGGGTGAAGGGGGAAATCCTCTACTAATAGACATTTGCCCCCTCAGTTCCCCCTACCTCCTTTTTTTTTTTTTTTCTCCTTTCTCTTTTTCTCCTTCCTTGGTAGCTCGCGAAGCTGCTCTTCGGACCTTAAACTTGGTGAATTCCCTTATGTCTGTGCATTAACTACGTAAATGTTTTTTACACTCTGAACAAAATACTACCGCATATTCAGAAGCGTTCACCCTGTTTATCTATTTGTATTTGGTAAATTTGTTCATATATACTGAAATGCAAGCCTTTTTTTCCCCTTTCTATAACAGCTGTTCTCCCATTTGTTCATTAGTATGCATAAAGTACCCTGAATCCTTTCATACAGATCTTGATCCCCTGGTTGGATCTGTAATCTATCAAGGACACTGTGAAATAGTAAAAACAAAATGAGGTGTTTCAGATTTTTTACCCATATCAGTCTGCTATGTAAAGTTATATGTTCAGTTTCTCATTTCTTTGTTAGTCCTTTTTGAAACTGTAGCAAATTGTTGATTGTCTTATATGTATATTTTCTGAACTTGTTTATCGCCTCAATAAAAAATATTTAAAAAAAAAATAGTATATAGCAAAGAGAACATTTACCAACAGCAAATTTCCTAATGGGTATGTTAATCTCGGACCAGCGACAGAACAAATCTCGGTTCCAATTTTGAGCATTGATAAAATGATGGATTTGAAAATATGCAAATAAATCTGTTTTAGAAATTTCAAAGGTACGAATTAGATTGTTAAAAGATAATAGTTGACCTGAAAGGGAGAAGATCTGATATAGATAATTCAATCCCTTTTGAGACCACAATTCGAAGACCACTTGCTGTATTCCAGGTATAAATTCTGGATTTCCCCGAATCGGTAGAAAAACTGAACATTTTTAGTCTTTATCAAGGAGCGAACACATCTTATGCCAAGCAACAATGCTGTTTTTAAAGGTGATCAAATTGGCTAGATTACTTTAGAGATTTCTTACAAAACAATGAAGAATAGCCTTAAGAGAAAAGGGAAATTATCGCTGTCTTTAATTCAATAGATGCAAATTTATTCAGATCAGTTAACCAGTCTAACGCAATCTTGACCAGGGTTGATAGGTTATAAAGTTTAATATCTGGAAACGCTAGGCCAGCATTCTCTCTCCTTTGTGACAAATTCAAAATAGAAATGCAGGCTTTTTGCTTTTCTTTTTAAAGACACGATGACTCCATGGATCATCATCCTTGTGGGATTTCACCTCCTGGTCAGCAGGAGGAGACAAAGAGCACCACAGCAGAGCTGCTATATATAGCTCCTCCCTTCCCTCCCACTCCAGTCATTCTCTTTGCCTACGTTAGTGATAGAAAGAGGTAAAGTTAGGTGTTAGATTAGATTCTTCAATCAAGAGTTTATTATTTTGAAAGTAGTACAAGATTGTGCTGCTTTGTTCTAGGGTGTAGCCGTAGTCCAGATCAGTCTATTCAGTAGAGCTTTTGGTGGCTTTAAAGCAGTGGCAACTGGTGGGACATAATTCTCACTGCGCCTCCCATACATTTATGCTGCCCTAATCCTGATAGCCTAAGCAAAGTTAACTCGGGCTTCATCATTTTCCACAGGGCTATGGGAGGGAGAGGACCTCTTAAACCTGCTGGACTGTCTTGCTGTCGGACAGCTTTAAGGTAAGTGCTGACTTTTTCTTTATTCTGGAGCTACAGAGAAATGACAGAGAAAAGTGGGCACTTTAAATGAAGGCATTCACATAAGGCTCAGAGGCTGGGACGCTTTATGTTGGGACATGACGCTCTTTATGTTAGAGAGTTTTTTTATTATTGACAGCACAAGTACAGGAGCACTGGGGCTGGGAGATATGCTGCATATTTGTTTTCGGTGGTTTGTTTGTAATAACGGCTTATTTTTCTTATGAAGCCGATTGTGGTTTGTTTAGTTACTGTTTTTGCTCCGTGTATTCTGAACTGCGCATTACTCAGCTTTCTCTTGTATATGAGGAACGGCTGAGCTACGTTGCACTTGAACCGCATGGTTTTTGCAGTGTATTAAGCAAACGGTTAGTGCTCTATTCAGCCCTGTGTATCCGGATCATTTTCTCTACATAGCAGGAGTCCGGTGGTCAGGTAGGCGCCTCAGCAGAGCTGCTGAGGTGTAAAGGGGTCTTAATTTTAGTTTTTTTCCTGTCAATACGTCTTTTTACTTAGTAGCAGTAAAATAGTGGACGTTTTAAAATTTAAAGCTACAGTAGCATTTGTTATGTTGATATTGTGAGTTACTTAGCACTTTGATTTGAGAAATGTTTTTCTTCCGCAAGTAAGAAAGTTTCCTTTTTAAGTCTTAAAGTGACGGTAACATTTTTTTGATTAAAAAACAAAAAAAGATTATTTTTTTGAAAGTTAATTTTATTTGTTTCAGTATGGACATTGGAGCCGTGGAAAATGTTACTTGCTCCATGTGTTTGGATGCCAATGTGGAACCACCAATTCCTTTTTGTCCCTCGTGTATTGAAAGGGCTTTAAGTTATAAAGAGAGAATTTTTCATGATCAAAATTTTTCTAAGACGGATGCTTCTCAGGACTCTAATAAAGAGAGTCAGTGTATGCCGCAGCTTTCTCCCCAAGCGTCCCAAACTTTAGTGCCCGCTCAAGCAGAGCCCTGTACTTCTACTCTTGCTCCTGCTGGAGTTACTTTAAAAGACATAGCTACAGTTGAGTCTTCCTCAATTTCTGATGCGTTATCTGCTTTTCCTATGCTACAAGGCAAGCGTAAGAGGAAAGACAACCATGTTATCAGTAAGGTTTCTGATGCCATGGTGGCAGTCTCAGAGGTACCCTCCCAGGGAACTGAGATGGAGGGTATAGAGGTTCTGTCAGAAGGTGAAATTTCAGACTCGGAGAGTTCATTGCCTTTGACTGATTCAGAGGTTGTCTCTTTCAGATTTAAACTAGAACACCTCCGCCTGTTACTTAGGGAGGTTTTGGTTACCCTAGACAATTGTGATTCTACAGTAGTGGTCGCTCAGGCGAAATCGAGTAAATTGGACAGATATTTTGAAGTTCCTACTTACTTAGATGTTTTTCCAGTTCCTAAGCGAGCTTCGGAGATTGTTTCTAAAGAATGGGAGAGACCAGGTGTTCCCTTCTCTCCTTCCCCTATTTTCAAAAAGATGTTTCCTATAGCTGAAGCTGTCAAAGAAACTTGGCTAGAGGTTACTAAGGTTGAAGGGGCTATCTCCACCTTAGCCAAGCGAACTACTATTCCTATTGAGGATAGTTGTGTCTTTAAAGACCCCATGGACAAGAAGTTGGAGGGTCTACTTAAAAAGATTTATATTCATCAGGGTCTGCTATTGCAGCCGGCTGCATGCATTGCTACTGTCACTAGTACGGCAGCTTATTGGTTTGATGCTCTGTCCGAGTCTCTCAAGACTGAGACTTCTCTAGAGGATATCCAGGATAGGATTAAAGCTCCGAAGTTAGCCAATGCTTTTATTACAGATGCTTCTCTGCAAATTACTAAATTGGCAGCTAAGAGTTCAGGGTTCTCTATCCTAGCCCGCAGAGCCTTGTGGTTAAAACCTTGGTCTGCGGACGTGTCATCCAAGTCTGAGCTTCTAGCAATTCCTTACAAGGGAAAGACCTTGTTTGGACCTGGTCTGAAGGAAATTATCTCTGATATCACGGGAGGTAAGGGTCATCTCCTTCCTCAGGATAAGAGAAATAAACAGAGGACGACAAAGTAATTTTTGTTCCTTTCGAAATTTCAAGGGAAATCCCTTCTCTTCCTCCTCTAAACAGGAAGGAAAGTAGTCCCAATCTAAGCCTACTTGGAGACCCAACCAGCCTTGGAACAAGGGTAAGCAGTCCAAGAAGCCTGCTGCTGATTCCAAAACAGCATGAAAGGCATGCCCCCGATCCGGGACCGGATCTGGTAGGGGGCAGACTTTCTTTCTTCGTTCAGGCTTGGGTGCGGGACGTTTAGGATCCCTGGGCTATAGAAATAGTGTCCCAGGGATACAAACTGGAGTTCAAAAAATTTCCTCCCAGAGGAAGATTCCTTCTTTCAAGATTATCTGCAAGCCATATAAAAAGAGGCGTTCTTACGTTGTGTAAGGGACCTCTCCTCCCTGGGAGTAATTATTCCCGTTCCTGTGCAGGAACACGGGCGGGGTTTTTATTCAAATCTGTTTGTGGTTCCCAAAAAGGAGGGAACTTTCAGACCTATCTTAGACCTCAAGAGTTTAAACAAGTTTATCAGAGTTCCATCTTTCAAGATGGAAACTATTTGTACCATTCTTCCATTGATCCAGGAGGGTCAATTTATGACGACAGTGGACTTAAAGGATTCATATCTACATGTTCCTATCCACAGAGATCATCACAAGTTCCTAAGGTTTGCCTTTCTGGACAAACACTTCCAGTTCGTGGCTCTTCCTTTCGGGCTGGCCACGGCACCCAGAATTTTCCCAAAAGTTCTGGGGTCTCTGCTGGCGGTTCTAAGACCACGGGGCATTGCGGTGGCGCCTTATCGGGACGATATTCTAATCCAGGCGCCATCTTGTCAACAAGCAAAGTCCCATACCGACATCATACTATCCTTCCTGAGAACTCACGGGTGGAAGGTAAATCTGGAAAAGAGTTCCTTAATCCCGAAGACAAGGGTGACTTTCTTGGGAACTCTAATCAATTCTATATCTATGAGGATTTTTCTGACAGAGGTCAGGAAATCAAAGATTCTAGATACCTGTCGAGCCCTTCAGTCCAATCCTTGACCATCAGTGACCCCAGTGCATGGAAGTAATCGGACTGATGGTGGCGGCAATGGACATCATCCCGTTTGCTCGGTTTCACCTCAGACCTCTACAGTTAAACATGCTCAGGCTGTGGAATGGAGATTATGTGGACTTGTCTCCTCGAAATAATCCTGCAACAGGGGACAAGGGACTCACTTCGATGGTGGTTGTCTCTGGATCATCTATCTCAGGGAACATGCTTTTGCAGACCATCCTGGGTGATTGTGACAACAGATGCCAGCCTTCTAGGGTGGGGAGCTGTCTGGGGTTCCCTAAAGGCTCAGGGAGTGTGGACTCAGGCGGAGTCTGTTCTTCCTATAAACATCCTGGAACTGAGAGCGAACTTCAATGCTCTTCTGGCCTGGCCTCAGTTGGCTTCGGGCCCAGTTCATCAGATTCCAGACGGACAACATAACGACAGTGGCTTACATCAATCATCAGGGAGGAATGAGGAGTTCCTTAGCGATGACCAAGGTAGCCAAGATAATCCGGTGGGCGGAGGCCCATTCTTGCCATCTGTCAGCCATCCACATCCCAGGGGTGGACAACTGGGAGGCGGTCTTTCTGAGCAGGCAGACCTTTCATCCAGGAGAGTGGGAACTCCATCCAGAGGTATTCTCCAACCTGATTCTCAAATGGGGTCGGTCGGAGTTAGCTCTCATGGCATCTCGTCAGAATGACAATCTCCCGAGATACGGGTCAAGGTCCAGGGATCCCCAGGCGGAACTGATAGATGCTCTGGCAGTTCCTTGGTCCTTCAGCCTTGCATATCTTTTTCCCCCGTTTGCTCTTCTTCCTCGGGTCATTGCTCGAATCAAACAGGAGAAGGCATCAGTGATTCTCATTGCTCCTGCGTGGCCTTGCAGGATTGATATGCTGATCTGGTGGACATGTCATTCCTACCACCTTGGAGACTACCATTGAGGAAGGATCTTCTCATTCAAGGACCCTTCCTTCATCCAAATCTAATTTCTCTGAAGCTGACTGCTTGGAGATTGAACGCTTAATTTTATCCAAGCGGGGGTTTTCTGACTCGGTCATAGAGACCTTGATTCAGGCTCGTAAGCCTGTAACTAGAAAAATGTATTATAAGATATGGTGTAAATATCTTTATTGGTGTGAATCCAAAGGCTACTCATGGAGTAGAGTTAGGATTCCCAGAATTTTGTCTTTTCTCCAAGACGGATTGGAGAAGGGTTTATCGGCAAGTTCCCTAAAGGGTCAAATCTCTGCCTTATCTATTCTTTTACACAAACGTCTGGCTGATGTCCCAGATGTTAAATCTTTTTGTCAAGCCTTGGTTAGGATCAGGCCTCTGTTCAAACCAGTTTCTCCTCCATGGAGTTTGAATTTAGTTCTTAAGGTTCTTCAAGGGTCTCCATTTGAGCCTATGCATTAGATAGAAAGTTTTATTTCTTGTTGCTATTTCTTCAGCTCAAAGAGTGTCTGAGCTTTCGGCATTGAAATATAATTCGCCTTACCTTATTTTACATTCGGATAAGGTAGTTTTCCGTACTAAACTAGGGTTCCTTCCTAAGGTTGTTTCAGACTGGAACATTAATCAGGAGATTGTTGTTCCTTCTTTGTGTCCTAATCCTTCTTCTCAGAAGGAAAGGCTTCTGCATAATTTGGACGTAGTCCGTGCTTTGAAGTTTTACTTACAAGCAACTAAGGACTTTCGTCAGTCTTCTTCTCTATTTGTAATTTTCTCTGGAAAACGTAAGGGTCAGAAAGCTATGGCTACCTCTTTCTTTTTGGTTGAGGAGTATCATCCGCTTTGCTTATGAGACTGCTAGACAGCATCCTCCTGAAAGAATTACAGCTCATTCCACTAGGGCGGTTGCTTCTTCTTGGGCATTCAAAAATGAAGCTTCTATGGAACAGATTTGCAAGGCTGCAACTTGGTCTTCTCTTCACACTTTTTTCTAAATTTTACAAATGTGATACTTTTGCCTCGGCTGAGGCTGTTTTTGGTAGAAAGGTTCTTCAAGCAGTGGTGCCTTCCGTTTAGGTTCCCTGTTTTGTCCCTCCCTTATCTGTGTACTCTAGCTTTGGTATTGTATCCCACAAGTAAGGATGATGATCCGTGGACTCATCGTGTCTTTATAAAGAAAAGAAAATTTATGCTTACCTGATAAATTTGTTTCTTTTTAGACACAATGAGTCCACGGCCCGCCCTGTTCTCTTAAGACAGGTTGTTAATTTTTGTAAACTTCAGACACCTCTGCACCTTGGCTTTTCCTTTCTCTTCCTAACTTCGGTCGAATGACTGGAGTGGGAGGGAAGGGAGGAGCTATATATAGCAGCTCTGCTGTGGTGTGCTTTGCCTCCTCCTGCTGACCAGGAGGTGAAATCCCACAAGTAAGGATGATGACCCGTGGACTCATCGTGTCTAAAAAGAAACAAATTTATCAGGTAAGCATACATTTTCTTTTTCCATAGAAATTGTGAGCAAGCTGAATAGAATTTACTTATTTGATGATTAAGTACAAAAAGAGGTACATTTTGAAGGAGATACAGTATTCGAGGGAAAGCAATTGTTTTAATTAAATTAACTCTGGCAGATAAAGATATAGGGAGATTCATCCAATTTTTAAGATCTAAAATAGATTTATAAAACACCTGAGGAAAATTCAACTCATACCAAAATTTAGGATTTATTTGAAGGAGTATCCCAAGATACTTTATGCGATCCGTTGTCTTAAATGGATGATTTATATCACTATCAGATTTTTTTCTTGATCCATAGAAGTTCACTTTTCCCTAGATTAATCTTGGAACCTGAAATAGAGCTAAAAATGGATAACATGCCTAATATCTGTGGAATGGATTTTTTTTTGTATTTTCCAGAAAAACTTAGCATAAAGTAAAATTTTCACATTCTCCATGCCAAATCTTAATCCTTTGAGTTCTGAACGAAGCCAAATAGCAAGAGATTCTATTGAAATATTAAAAAGTAAAGGCGAAAGATAACATCCCTGTCGAGTTCCACGACCCAATACGATTCTAGCAGAAGGATTACCTTTAATCAGAAGAACAGAATATGGATTTTTATATAATTTTCAAATAAAATCTGTAAAGCTACCAGTGAATCCAAACTGGCACAGATAGTTAAGTAGGTGATCCCATGAAATGGAATCAAAGGCCTTCTCTGCGCCTACAGACAGAAGGGCTAAATCTTTGTCGGATATCTTGTTTCTAATTTTGTTTTGGATTCGTTGTGTGGTTTTATTCCAAAAATAATCCAAAATAATTTCCACTTTACGCAGATTAAGTGACATAGTCCTTCCTTGGATTAAACCAGTTTGGTCAGGATTAGGGTTGCACCGATACCATTTTTTTAAGACCGAGTACAAGTACCGATACTTTTTTTCAAATACTCACCGATACCAATTACCGATACTTTTTTATGTCATGACAGTTTACCTAGCACATTACAGAGTAATGATTTAAGATCACTTCTTTATAATTATGAACTGTATCTCAAGACATTTTGAAATAATAAAACAGTTTTATGTGCTTGTTGTCACAAAGTTTACAGAACATGTTTATAAATAAAAATATTACAATAACATGTTAATAATAACAACAATAAATAACAGCTGCAGCAGCTAGGGCTGGAAAGCTACAATTTAAAGGGTGGATTACTGGATGCAATTGGATTGTAGGGTGCCTATATAACTCATCAATCTAACATTTGTACTTAATACAAAGTAATATAATTTAATTCTGAAAATAATATTGAGGAAGAAGTATCCCAGTAATCCCCTTTGAGAAAAAATGGGGCATTTGCATTCTACTGACTCAACAGAAAATAGGGCTGGTCTTCATATTTTTCCAGGGCTGCTTTTTATTCCAAGTCCAGCCCTGGCTAAGGTTATTCCTCAGAGTACAGTATGTTTTGAGCATAATTGTGCAAGAGGAGAACTAGTAGTATAACAGGCAATCTAGCAATTAGAATATTTTTTCAAAAGTTAGTGGAAAGTTCTTATTAAGGAACAGAAGCATCTCTGCATGTTCAGCTATAAGTCTGCTTCTGCTAACAACAAGGACGTTTGACGCTAAGCTGAACAGTCTTTCACTTTTCACACTACTGCATGGGTTAGAAAGATATTTTTGGGCCATTAAATCAGTTTATTAACTGCCCAGTACTTCAGGGTTTTGTCTGAATGACTGCTCTGATGTACAATAATACAAATAACAGCAATTTGTATTGGCAGAACAATTTTTAGTTAAGTCTCCACTCCAGCTTAAAATGAAATGGGAACATGCAGTTTGAAAAATGCCACAAGATGGTGTATGGGTAGGAATTGGAGGTATCGATTTAAGTATCGGTGCATTTGCACAAGTACTCATGCAAATACATGGTATCGGCACCGATACTAGTATCGGTATCGGTGCAACCCTAGTCAGGATGAATAATTTCTTTCATGTAATTGGCAAGAATCCATGAGCTAGTGACATATGGGATATACAATCCTACCAGGAGGGGCAAAGTTTCCCAAACCTCAAAATGCCTATAAATACACCCCTCACCACACCCACAATTCAGTTTTACAAACTTTGCCTCCTATGGAGGTGGTGAAGTAAGTTTGTGCTAAGATTTCTACGTTGATATGCGCTTCTCAGCATTGTTGAAGCCCGATTCCTCTCAGAGTACAGCGAATGTCAGAGGGACGTGAAGGGAGTATCACCTATTGAATACAATGATTTCTCTAACGGGGGTCTTTTTCATGGGTTCTCTGTTATCGGTCATAGAGATTCATCTCCTACCTCCCTTTTCAGATCGACGATATATTCTCAAATTTACCATTACCTCTACTAAAGAACTGTTTTAGTACTGGTTTGGCTATCTGCTATATAAGGATGGGTGTCTTTTGGTAAGTATGTTTTCATTTACTTAAGACACTCTCAGCTATGGTTTGGCACATTATGCAAATTATATAAAGTTCTAAATATATGTATTGTACTTATATTTGCCATGAGTCAGGTTCATGTATTTCCTTCTGCAGACTGTCAGTTTCATATTTGGGAATATAAACACTTTAAGAAATTTGTTTCTTACCTGGGCTTTAGTCTTTTTCAATTTGACTACTTTTGCATTTGCGGGTATTAGGCCCGCGTGTGCGTCAAATGTTAGACTTTATTGCGTCATTTTTGGGCGCGGGAAATTACGTTTTTGACGCAACTTCGTCATTTCCGGCGTCATACGTGACGTCGAGACCTTTCACACGGCGGCGTCATTAGTGATGCAAGTGTGTCATTTCCGGTCATTTTTGGCGCCAAAAAAGTTTACATTACGTTGTGCGTCATACTTGGCGCCAATTTTTCTTCATTATTTCAATACCCCATTGTTGTTTGCCTCCTGCTTTCTTTTCTATCAAGAGGCCTATGCTTTTGCATTTTTTCCCATTCCTGAAACTGTCATTTAAGGAAATAGATAATTTTGCTTTATATGTTGTTTTTTCTCTTACATTGAGCAAGATGTCCCAATCTGATCCTGTCTCTGAAGTTTCTGCTGGAACATTGCTGCCTGACATCGGTTCTACCAAAGTTAAGTGCATTTGTTGTAAAATTGTAGAAATTATTCCACCGAATGTCATTTGTAATAGTTGTCATGATAAACTTTTACATGCAGATAGTGTTTCTATCAGTAATAGTACATTGCCAGTTGCAGTTCCTTCAACTTCTAATGTGCATGATATACCTGTAAATTTTAAAGAATTTGTTTCTGAATCTATTATGAAGGCTTTGTCTGCATTTCCACCTTCTAATAAACGTAAAAGGTCTTTTAAAACTTCTAATTTAGCTGATGAAATTTCAAATGACCAACAACATAATAATTCATCCTCTTCTGATGAGGATCTATCTGAAACAGAAGATCCTTCCTCAGATATTGACACTGACAAATCTACTTATTTATTTAAAATAGAGTATATGCGTTCTTTATTAAAAGAAGTGTTAATTACTTTGGATATTGAGGTAACCAGTCCTATTGACGTTTAGTCTAATAAACGTTTAAATGCTGTTTTTAAACCTCCTGTGGTTTCTCCAGGTGTTTTTCCCATTCCTGAGGCTATTTCTGATATGATTTCTAGGGAATGGAATAAGCCAGGTACTTCCTTTATTCCTTCTTCAAGGTTTAAGAGATTGTATCCTTTACCAGCAAAATCTATAGAGTTTTGGGAAAAAATCCCCAAAGTTGATGGGGCTATTTCTACTCTTGCTAAACGTACCACTATTCCTATGGAAGATAGCACTTCCTTTAAGGATCCTTTAGATAGGAAGCTTGAATCTTATCTAAGGAAGGCCTATTTATATTCAGGTCATCTTCTCAGACCTGCTATTTCTTTGGGTGATGTTGTGGCTGCATCAACTTTCTGGTTGGAAAATTTAGCGCAACATGAATTGGATTCTGACATATCTAGCATTGTTCGCCTACTGCAACATGCTAATCATTTTATTTGTGATGCCATTTTTGATATTATCAAAATTGATGTTAGATCCATGTCTTTAGCTGTATTAGCTAGAAGAGCTTTGTGGCTTAAATCTTGGAATGACATCTAAATCTAGATTACTATCTCTTTCTTTCCAAGGTAATAATTTATTTGGTTCTCAGTTGGATTCTATTATTTCAACTATCACTGGAGGAAAAAGAGTTTTTTTGCCTCAGGATAAAAAACCTAAGGGTAAATCTAAGGCTTCTAACCGTTTTCGTTCCTTTCGTCAGAATAAGGATCAAAAACTCAATCCTCCTCCCAAGGAATCTGCTTCCAGTTGGAAGCCTCCCTCAAATTGGAATAAATCCAAGCCATTTAGGAAACCAAAGTCTGCCCCTAAGTCCGCATGAAGGTGCAGCCATCATTCCAGCTCAGCTGGTAGGGGGCAGATTAAGGTTTTTCAAGGATTTTTGGATAAAATCTGTCCAAAATCATTGGATTCAGAGCATTGTCTCTCAAGGGTATCGAATAGGATTCAAAGTAAGACCTCCTGTGAGAAGATTTTTTCTCTCACACATTCCTGTAAATCCAGTAAAAGCTCAGGCTTTTCTGAAGTGTGTTTCAGACCTGGAGTCTTCAGGGGTAATCATGCCAGTTCCTCCTCAGGAACAAGGTTTGGGGTTTTATTCAAACCTATTCATTGTACCAAAGAAAGAAAATTTGTTCAGACCAGTTCTGGATCTGAAAATTTTGAATCGTTATGTAAGAGTTCCAACTTTCAAGATGGTGACTATAAGGACTATTCTGCCTTTTGTTCAGCAAGGACATTATATGTCCAAAATAGACTTGCAGGATGCATACCTTCATATTCCGATTCATCCAGAACACTATCAGTTTCTGAGATTCTCTTTTCTAGACAAGCATTACCAATTTGTTGCTCTTCCATTTGGCCTAGCATCAGCACCAAGAATCTTTTCAAAGGTTCTGGGTGCCCTACTATCTGTAATCAGAGAACAGGGTATTGCGGTGTTTCCTTATTTGGACGATATCTTGGTACTAGCTCAGTCTTTACATACTGCAGAATCTCACACGAATCAACTAGTGTTGTTTCTTCGGAAACATGGTTGGAGGATCAATTTACCAAAAAGTTTCTTGATTCCTCAGACAAGGGTCACCTTTTTAGGCTTCCAGATAGATTCAGTGTGCATGACTCTGTCTATAACAGACAAGAGACGTTTAAGATTGGTCGCAGCATGTCGGCTCCTTCAGTCTCAGTCATTCCCTTCAGTGGCTATGTGCATGGAAGTTTAAGGACTCATGACTGCAGCATCGGACGCAATCCCCTTTGCTCATTTTCACATGAGACCTCTACAGCTTTGTATGCTGAATCAATGGTGCAGGGATTATACAAATATATCACAATTAATATCCTTGAATCCCAATGTACGACACTCTCTGACATGGTGGATAGATCACCATTGTTTGGTTCAAGGGGCTTCTTTTGTTCGCCCAACCTGGACTGTGATCACAACAGATGCGAGTCTTTCAGGTTGGGGAGCTGTTTGGGGGTCTCTGACAGCACAAGGGGTTTGGAAATCTCAAGAGGCGAGATTACCAATAAATATTTTAGAACTCCGTGCAATTCTCAGGGCTCTTCAGTTCTGGCCTCTACTAAAGAGAGAACCGTTCATTTGTTTTCAGACAGACAATATCACAACTGTGGCTTATGTCAATCATCAGGGTGGGACTCACAGTCCCCAAGCTATGAAAAAAGTATCTCGGATACTTGCTTGGGCGGAATCCAGCTCCTGTCTAATCTCTGCGGTGCATATCCCAGGTGTAGACAATTGGGAGGCGGATTATCTCAGCCGCCAGACTTTACATCCAGGGGAGTGGTCTCTCCATCCAGATGTGTTTTCTCAGATTGTTCAGATGTGGGGGCTTCCAGAGATAGATCTCATGGCCTCTCATCTAAACAAGAAACTTCCCAGATACCTGTCCAGGTCCAGGGATGTTCAGGCGGAAGCAGTGGATGCGCTGACACTTCCTTGGTGTTATCAACCTGCTTACATCTTCCCGCCTCTAGTTCTCCTTCCAAGAGTGATTTCCAAAATCATCATGGAACAGTCTTTTGTGTTGCTGGTGGCTCCAGCATGGCCACACAGGTTTTGGTATGCGGATCTGGTTCGGATGTCCAGTTGCCCGCCTTGGCCACTTCCGTTACGGCCGGACCTACTATCTCTAGGTCCGTTTTTCCATCAGGATCTCAAATCATTAAATTTGAAGGTATGGAAATTGAACGCTTAGTTTTAAGTCATAGAGGTTTCTCTGATTCAGTGATTAATACTATGTTGCAAGCTCGTAAATCTGTCTCTAGAAAGATTTATTATAGAGTTTGGAAGACTTACATTTCATGGTGTTCTTCTCATAATTTCTCCTGGCATTCTTTTAGAATTCCTAGAATTTTGCAGTTTCTTCAGGATGGTTTGGATAAGGGTTTGTCTGCAAGTTCCTTGAAAGGACAAATCTCTGCTCTTTCTGTTTTATTTCACAGAAAAATTGCTATACTTCCTGATATACACTGTTTTGTACAGGCTTTAGTTCGTATTAAGCCGGTCATTAAGTCAATTTCTCCTCCTTGGAGTCTTAATTTGGTTCTGAGGGCTTTACAGGCTCCTCCATTTGAACCTATGCATTCTTTGGAAATTAAACTACTTTCTTGGAAAGTGTTGTTCCTTTTGGCTATCTCTTCTGCTAGAAGAGTTTCTGAGCTATCTGCTCTTTCTTGTGAGTCTCCTTTTCTGATTTTTCATCAGGATAAGGCAGTTTTGCGGACTTCTTTTCAATTTTTACCTAAGGTTGTGAATTCTAACAACATTAGTAGAGAAATTGTTGTCCCTTCTTTATGTCCTAATCCTAAGAATTCTTTGGAGAGATCCTTACATTCTTTGGATGTGGTAAGAGCTTTGAAATATTATGTGAAAGCTACTAAAAATTTCAGGAAGACTTCTTGTCTATTTGTTTTATTTTCTGGTCCTAGGAAAGGTCAGAAAGCTTCTGCTATTTCCTTGGCTTCTTGGTTGAAACTTTTGTTTCATCAAGCTTATTTGGAGTCTGGTCAAACCCCGCCTCAGAGAATTACAGCTCATTCTACTAGATCAGTCTCCACTTCATGGGCTTTTAAGAATGAATCTTCAGTTGATCAGATTTGCAAAGCAGCCACTTGGTCCTCTTTGCATACATTTACTAAATTCTACCATTTTGATGTATTTCCTTCTTCGGACGCAGTTTTTGGTAGAAAAGTTCTTCAGGCAGCTGTTTCAGTTTGATTCTTCTGCTTTTTGATTTAAGTTTTTTTCTTTCAAAAGTGAAAATAACTTATTTTTGGGTTGTGGATTATTTTCTCAGCGGAATATGTTTGTTTTTTGTTTTATTCCCTCCCTCTCTAGTGACTCTTGAGTGGAAGACTCCACATCTTGGGTATTGATATCCCATATGTCACTAGCTCATGGACTCTTGCCAATTACATGAAAGAAAACATAATTTATGTAAGAACTTACCTGATAAATTCATTTCTTTCATATTGGCAAGAGTCCATGAGGCCCACCCTTTTTATGGTGGTTATGATTTTTTATATAAAGCACAATTATTTCCAAATTTCCTTTGTTGATGCTTTCTACTCCTTTCTTTATCACCCCACTGCTTGACTATTCGTTAAACTGAATTGTGGGTGTGGTGAGGGGTGTATTTATAGGCATTTTGAGGTTTGGGAAACTTTGCCCCTCCTGGTAGGATTGTATATCCCATATGTCACTAGCTCATGGACTCTTGCCAATATGAAAGAAATGAATTTATCAGGTAAGTTCTTACATAAATTATGTTTTTGTAAAGGAATTTATTAAATCTACCAGCTAGAATTGAAGTGATAATTTTATAATCAGCATTTAACACTGATATTGGCCTATAAAATGACGGCTCTTCAAGGTCTTTCCCTTCCTTGGGGATTAGAGTAATATTTGCTGCTGTAAAGTAGCTTGAAATAGGGATATTAGTAATATAATAGGTATTAAAGAGTTTGGTAAGAGTCAGTTTGATGTCTTCCACAAGAATTTTATAAAATTCTGCAGTAAGCCAATCTGATCCCACAGCTTTATTTAGTTTGGGTTCATTGACAGCTTCACAAATCTCATCCACAGAAAATGGTCTGTTAATCAGCTCGAGATCAATTTCTGATAGTCGGGGGTGTAATTTTTTACCAGAAATTTGCCTTATTGGCAGTTTCTTCATCCACTTTCGTATATATAACTTCTGGTAAAATTTGAAAAAAAGAAACGTCCCTAATGTTCTTTTCTGTGAATCTATGACATCCCTCCTTAATTGACGCAATTTAATTTTTTCTCTTCCTGTTCTTAGTTATTTTGGCTAGGAATTTCGCTGAGCACCCAAAATGGCCTTTAAAGCGATTATTAATTCTTTTGTCCTCCTCCAAACATTTTTGTTTTAGAAACCCCTCCCTTTCGGTTCTAACTTGGCAATATTTATCCCAATTGTACTTTGAATTGTTAGATCTGTAGCGATAAAGTGCATTCTTAACCTGGTTAGACAGTTGTAACTCCCTCACTTGTTGTTTTTTTTCCCCAGCCACACATATAAGCCTTTATTTGGCCTCTTTACACCGCTTTTGCAGTTTCCCAACAAGTTTCAATTTTATCGTAATACCCCTTATGAAAGTGAAAATCATTCCATTGCTGTGATAACCACGTAGTGATTTTAGTATTCCCTAATATATAACGAGGGAATGAGAAAGAAATATTTGCATTATCTTCAGATCTTATTAATTGGAATTTGATAGAGATTATCGCATGATCCGAGACTTAATATATCGTGGATCTTAGGAGCAGATTCCAGTAAGATAAGTTCAGAAATAAGGATGTAATCAATTCTAGAAAGAAAAAGAACGGTGTGATTTAGACTCACAGTTTATATGCATATGTATCATATGTATGGAATTGGTCTTATGCTGGTCCAAGGTTGAGGTGCTAGGTTTCACTCATTGACAGCTACTGAAGAGTTTGCACATATAAATGGGAATAGCTATAACATTTGCAGGTCCTAGAGTTATGCAGAAAGGAGTTTGTATTGGTTTAGTTTGCATCAGATGAAGATTACCGTTGTTGCTTTAACATTATTGCAGACACTGAAATGATTTCACAAGTTTTTATTAGTTTTAGTAATTATTAATACATTTATACACTCTGCTTCTGTATAGTTTTATTTCTTATATTTGATTTTGTCTTGTATAACTTTGTGTTTTGATTTTGATCGTTTCCATTTGGCTATAATCACTGTGAAGCACTTTGGTTTTATTCCAATTTATTTTGTTATCCAATGCCTTCATTTTTCACTCTGACCACATGCCCCTGGATATTGTTAGTGTTCTCCAAGCCACTGTGCACTCATCTTCTGCCTGAATCACTGAGCGTGTTTGGCATTGTTTATTTCTGTGTCCTGGTCTTTTCCTGCAGTGCAAGCATGGGAAATATTGATGTTCTGTCTTATTGTCTAAGGCAGAGAAAATATGCTCTTATTCTGCTAGTAATAGCCTCTGTGAAATACAGCTCTTGCACAGCCCTGCCTTTTCATGTAGCTCTGTATGGAGAAAAAAAAGGTTGGTACTTTGTAAAGAATTTATAGAACTGACGGTGGAAGCAAGCAAATGCATGTGACTCCCAGTTATTCCAATGCCATCTGTACTAAGAAACATGTTGCATTTTTGTAATTGCTTAAATAAGGAAAATACACAAATGTGAATGGATGATAATTTTATTTTTTACGTATCTACACAAATCATGACAAATGAGAAGAGGATGATTGCATGGTTGACTCTATTAATCAGCTAAATGCCCTCATTTATACTTACCTAAATGATTATAAACTGAAAACGTATACATATCTCGCACTCTTGTAATGTCATGCTTCGATATTAAAGGGACGCTGAACCCAAATTTTTTCTTTCGTGATTCAGATAGAGCAGTGTTTTTCAACCAGTGTGCCGTGAGAGATCCTCAGGTGTGCTGCAGCAGTGACATATTTGTCACAGATTTGTGACAGTGTGACATATTTTTTAAATTTTGATTGTTTTTTATTCTGTGCTGTTTTTTTATTTTGAGTGAGATGATGACTGAGGGTAACTGCGCAGCGGCAGTTCGCTTCCCCGACCCGTGTTCACACTTGGAAGGAACCCCCACCCACCACAACACGTGTCTAGTGCCAGCTCTACACGCCGCAACACTTCAATCCCCCATGCATGCTGGCGCAGCTTTGCTCCTCCAGAACAGTTTCAGCCAGCAGGGGTGGCCCTCTTTCAAATTTTTAAATATTGGGAGGTATGTGAAGGCTCATCAGTCATCATTTACAACCATGACATATTGACATTCATTCACAGACAATCATTATGATTGTTTGTGAATGAATGTCAATATGTCATGTATAGTTTGTAGGAGGCATGACAGTACAGTGTGTGTTTGTATGTATGTATGTATGTATATATATATATATATATATATATATAGTATTAGGCTACAATGTGTGATTTTGTAAAATTTTCGGATGGTGGTGTGCCGCAGGATTTTTTAATGTAAAAAAAGTGTGCCACGGCAAAAAAAAAAGGTTGAAAATCACTGAGATAGAGAGTGCAATTTTAAGCAACTTTCTAATTTACTCCTATTATCACATTTTCTTCATTCTCTTGGTATCTTTATTTGAAATGC
Organism: Bombina bombina; assembly: GCF_027579735.1. Classification (NCBI taxonomy): domain Eukaryota; kingdom Metazoa; phylum Chordata; class Amphibia; order Anura; family Bombinatoridae; genus Bombina; species Bombina bombina. Next base: position 369,149,429 of record NC_069504.1, on the reverse strand, counting down.
AAGAATGTAAGTTTAGATGCCGGCCCATTTCTCCAACATTGGTGTGTCCGGTCCACGGCGTCATCCTTACTTGTGGGAATATCTCTTCCCCAACAGGAAATGGCAAAGAATCCCAGCAAAGCTGGCCATATAGTCCCTCCTAGGCTCCGCCCACCCCAGTCATTCTCTTTGCCGTTGCACAGGCAACATCTCCACGGAGATGGTTAAGAGTTTTTTGGTGTTTAAATGTAGTTTTTATTCTTCTATCAATTGATTGTTATTTTAAAATAGTGCTGGTATGTACTATTTACTCTGAAACAGAAAAGGATGAAGATTTCTGTTTGTGAGAGGAAGATGATTTTAGCAGACAGTAACTAAAATCGATTGCTGTTTCCACATAGGACTGTTGAGATGAAGTAACTTCAGTTGGGGGAAGCAGTTAGCAGACTTTTCTGCTTAAGGTATGACTAGACATATTTCTAACAAGACGATGTAATGCTGGAATTCTGTCATTTCCCATCATGGGGACCGGTAAGCCATTTTCTTAGTCGAACAAACAGAATAAAGGGCTTATTATGGGCTAAAAAACTGGTAGACATTTTTATGGGCTAAATCGATTGCTTTATTTGGGTATTTTATTCATATTTATGCTGACAATTTGCATTTATAAACTTGGGGAACGTTTATTAAATGGCAGGCACTGTGTTAGACACCTTTTCCAGTCAGGGGGCCTTCCTAGTTGTAGACTGTGCCTCATTTTCGCGCCATTACTGCGCAGTTGTTTTTTGAGAGCAGGGCATGCAGATGCATGTGTGAGGATCTAAAAATTGCTGGAAAAGCTTCTAGAAGGCGTCAATTGGTATCGTATTCCCCTCTGGGCTTGGTTGGGTCTCAGCAAAGACTATAGCTGGGACTGTATAGGGGTTAAATTTTTAAACGGCTCCGGTTCTGTTATTTTAAGGGTTAAAGCTCTGAAATTTGGTGTGCAATACTATTAATGCTTTAAGACACTGGTGAAATTTTGGTAATTTTTGAACAATTCCTTCATACTTTTTCACATATTCAGTAATAAAGTGTTTTCTGTTTAAAATTTAAAGAGACAGTAACGGTTTTGTTTTAAAACGTTTTTTGTGCTTTGTTGACAAGTTTAAGCCTGTTTAACATGTCTGTACCTTCAGATAAGCTATGTTCTATATGTATGAAAGCCAATGTGTCTCCCCATTTAAATTTATGTGATAATTGTGCCATATCGTCCAAACAAAGTAAGGACAGTACTGCCACAGATAATGAAATTGCCCAAGATGATTCCTCAGATGAGGGGAGTAAACATGATACTACATCATCTCCTACTGTGTCTACACCAGTTTTGCCCACGCAGGAGGCCCCTAGTACATCTAGTGTGCCAATACTTATTACCATGCAACAATTAACGGCTGTAATGGATAACTCCATAGCAAATATTTTATCCAAAATGCCTACTTATCAGAGAAAGCGTGATTGCTCTGTTTTAAACACTGAAGAGCAGGAGGGCGCTGATGATAATTGTTCTGTCATACCCTCAAACCAATCTGAAGGGGCCATGAGGGAGGTTTTGTCAGATGGAGAAATTTCAGATTCAGGAAAAATTTCTCAACAAGCTGAACCTGATGTTGTGACATTTAAATTTAAATTAGAACATCTCCGCGCACTGCTTAAGGAGGTGTTATCTACTCTGGATGATTGTGACAACTTGGTCATTCCAGAGAAATTATGTAAGATGGACAAGTTCCTAGAGGTTCCGGTTCCCCCCGACGCTTTTCCTATACCCAAGCGGGTGGCGGACATAGTAAATAAGGAGTGGGAGAAGCCCGGCCTACCTTTTGTTTCCCCCCCTATATTTAAGAAATTATTTCCTATGGTCGACCCCAGAAAGGACTTATGGCAGACAGTCCCTAAGGTCGAGGGGGCAGTTTCTACTCTAAACAAACGCACTACTATTCCTATCGAAGATAGTTGTGCTTTCAAAGATCCTATGGATAAAAAATTGGAAGGGTTGCTTAAAAAGATTTTTGTACAGCAAGGTTACCTTCTACAACCCATTTCGTGCATTGTTCCTGTCACTACAGCAGCGTGGTTCTGGTTCGAGGAACTAGAAAAGTCGCTCAGTAGAGAGACTCCATATGAGGAGGTTATGGACAGAGTTCACACACTTAAATTGGCTAACTCTTTTATTTTAGATGCCGCTTTGCAATTAGCTAGATTAGCGGCGAAAAATTCAGGGTTTGCTATTGTGGCGCGCAGAGCGCTTTGGCTAAAGTCTTGGTCAGCGGATGTGTCATCCAAGACAAAATTGCTTAACACCCCTTTCAAAGGTAAAACTCTATTTGGACCAGAATTGAAAGAGATTATTTCAGACATCACTGGGGGAAAGGGCCACGCCCTTCCACAAGATAGGTCTTTCAAGGCTAAAAATAAATCTAATTTTCGTTCCTTTCGCAATTTCAGGAACGGACCGGCCTCTAATTCTGCATCCTCTAAGCAAGAGGGTAATGCCTCACAGCCCAAACCAGCCTGGAAACCAATGCAAGGCTGGAACAAGGGTAAGCAGGCCAAGAAGCCTGCCGCTACTAACAAAACAGCATGAAGGAGTAGCCCCCGATCCGGGACCGGATCTAGTGGGGGGCAGACTCTCTCTCTTTGCTCAGGCTTGGGCAAGAGATGTTCAGGATCCCTGGGCGCTAGAAATAGTTTCTCAAGGTTATCTCCTGGAATTCAAGGAACTACCCCCAAGGGGAAGGTTCCACATGTCTCACTTATCCTCAAACCAAATAAAGAGACAGGCATTCTTACATTGTGTAGAAGACCTGTTAAAGATGGGAGTGATACACCCAGTTCCAATAAAGGAACAAGGAATGGGATTTTATTCCAATCTGTTCGTAGTTCCTAAGAAAGAGGGAACTTTCAGACCAATTTTGGATTTGAAGATCCTAAACAAATTTCTCAGGGTACCATCGTTCAAGATGGAAACCATTCGAACGATTCTACCCACTATCCAGGAAAGTCAATTTATGACTACCGTGGATCTAAAGGATGCGTACCTACATATTCCTGTCCACAAAGAACATCATCAGTTCCTAAGGTTCGCTTTTCTGGACAAGCATTACCAGTTTGTGGCCCTCCCATTCTAGCGGTTCTAAGACCGAGGGGCATTGCAGTAGTACCTTACTTGGACGACATTCTAATACAAGCGTCGTCCCTGTCAAAAGCAAAGGCTCATACAGACATCGTTCTGGCCTTTCTCAGATCACACGGATGGAAGGTGAACATAGAAAAAAGTTCTCTGTCTCCGTCGACAAGAGTTCCCTTCTTGGGAACAATAATAGATTCCTTAGAAATGAGGATTTTTCTGACAGAGGTCAGAAAATCAAAACTTCTAAGCTCTTGTCAAGCTCTTCATTCTGTTCCTCGTCCTTCCATAGCGCAGTGCATGGAAGTAGTAGGGTTGATGGTTGCAGCAATGGACATAGTTTCTTTTTGCACAAATTCATCTAAGACCATTACAACTGTGCATGCTCAAACAGTGGAATGGGGATTATACAGACTTGTCTCCAATGATTCAAGTAGATCAGAAAACCAGAGATTCACTCCGTTGGTGGCTGACCCTGGACCATCTGTCCCAGGGAATGAGCTTCCGCAGACCAGAGTGGGTCATTGTCACGACCGACGCCAGTCTAGTGGGCTGGGGCGCGGTCTGGGAATCCCTGAAAGCTCAGGGTCTATGGTCTCGGGAAGAGTCTCTTCTCCCGATAAACATTCTGGAGCTGAGAGCGATATTCAATGCTCTCAGGGCTTGGCCTCAACTAGCAAAGGCCAGATTCATAAGGTTCCAATCAGACAACATGACGACCGTTGCGTATATCAATCATCAGGGGGGAACAAGGAGTTCCCTGGCGATGAAAGAAGTGACCAAAATTATTCAATGGGCGGAGGATCACTCCTGCCACCTGTCTGCGATCCACATCCCAGGTGTGGAAAACTGGGAGGCGGATTTTCTGAGTCGTCAGACATTCCATCCGGGGGAGTGGGAACTCCACCCGGAGATCTTTGCCCAAATAACCCAATTATGGGGCATTCCAGACATGGATCTGATGGCGTCTCGTCAGAACTTCAAGGTTCCTTGCTACGGGTCCAGATCCAGGGATCCCAAGGCGACTCTAGTAGATGCACTAGTAGCACCTTGGACCTTCAACCTAGCTTATGTATTTCCACCGTTTCCTCTCATTCCCAGGCTGGTAGCCAGGATCAATCAGGAGAGGGCCTTGGTGATCTTGATAGCTCCTGCGTGGCCACGCAGGACTTGGTATGCAGACCTGGTGAATATGTCATCGGTTCCACCATGGAAGCTACCTTTGAGACAGGACCTTCTTGTTCAGGGTCCATTCGAACATCCAAATCTGGTCTCCCTCCAGCTGACGGCTTGGAGATTGAACGCTTGATTCTATCGAAGCGTGGGTTTTCAGATTCTGTGATAGATACTCTGGTTCAGACCAGAAAACCGGTAACTAGAAAGATTTACCATAAAATATGGAAAATATATATCTGTTGGTGTGAATCCAAAGGATTCCCATGGAAAAAGATAAAAATTCCTAAGATTCTCTCCTTTCTACAAGAAGGTTTGGAGAAAGGATTATCTGCAAGTTCTCTAAAGGGACAGATCTCTGCTTTATCTGTTTTACTACACAAAAGACTGGCAACTGTGCCAGATGATCAAGCCTGTTTACAGACCTTTGACTCCTCCCTGGAGTCTAAATCTAGTTCTTTCAGTTCTTCAAGGGGTTCCGTTTGAACCTTTACATTCCATAGATATTAAGTTACTATCTTGGAAAGTTTTGTTTTTGGTTGCAATTTCTTCTGCTAGAAGAGTTTCAGAGTTATCTGCTCTGCAGTGTTCTCCGCCCTATCTGGTGTTCCATGCAGATAAGGTGGTTTTGCGTACTAAGCCTGGTTTTCTTCCTAAGGTTGTTTCTAACAAAAATATTAACCAGGAGATAGTTGTTCCTTCTTTATGTCCGAATCCAGTTTCAAAGAAGGAACGTTTGTTACATAATTTGGACATAGTCCGTGCTCTAAAATTCTATTTAGAGGCTACAAAAGATTTCAGACAAACTTCTTCCTTGTTTGTTGTTTATTCTGGTAAAAGGAGAGGTCAAAAAGCGACTTCTACCTCTCTTTCCTTTTGGCTTAAAAGCATCATCCGATTGGCTTATGAGACTGCCGGACGGCAGCCTCCTGAAAGAATCACAGCTCACTCCACTAGGGCTGTGGCTTCCACATGGGCCTTCAAGAACGAGGCTTCTGTTGACCAGATATGCAAGGCAGCGACTTGGTCTTCACTGCACACTTTTGCCAAATTTTACAAATTTGATACTTTTGCTTCTTCGGAGGCTATTTATGGGAGAAAGGTTTTGCAAGCTGTGGTGCCTTCCGTTTAGGTAACCTGATTTGCTCCCTCCCTTCATCCGTGTCCTAAAGCTTTGGTATTGGTTCCCACAAGTAAGGATGACGCCGTGGACCGGACACACCAATGTTGGAGAAAACAGAATTTATGCTTACCTGATAAATTACTTTCTCCAACGGTGTGTCCGGTCCACGGCCCGCCCTGGTTTTTTAATCAGGTCTGATGAATTATTTTCTCTAACTACAGTCACCACGGTACCATATGGTTTCTCCTATATATATTTCCTCCTGTCCGTCGGTCGAATGACTGGGGTGGGCGGAGCCTAGGAGGGACTATATGGCCAGCTTTGCTGGGACTCTTTGCCATTTCCTGTTGGGGAAGAGATATTCCCACAAGTAAGGATGACGCCGTGGACCGGACACACCGTTGGAGAAAGTAATTTATCAGGTAAGCATAAATTCTGTTTTTTGGTGAACAACCTGGGTTGTTCTTGCTAATTGGTGGATAAATTCACCCACCAATAAACAAGTGCTGTCCAGTATTCTAAACCAAAAAAATAGCTTAGATGCCTTCTTTTTCAAATAAAGATAGCAAGAGAACGAAGAAAAATTGATAATAGGAGTGAATTAGAAAGCTGCTTAAAATTGCATGTTCTATCTAAATCACAAAAGAAAAAATTTGGGTTCAGTGTCCATTTAAAGGGATATAGTCCTTGTGGTTGGAGAGGGTAAAACTGTTGTAATTAATAGTGTAATTCTGATGACACAGCTCAAAATACAGTTCTCATCACATTTCAAAACTGTACATGGTTAAATGCCATTTCTTTCGTGTAATTGGCAAGTGTCCATGAGCTAGTGACGTATGGGACACACAATCCCACCAGGAGGGGCAAAGTTTCCCAAAGCTCAAAATGCCCACAAACACACCCCTCACCACACCCACAATTCAGTTTTACAAACTTTGCCTCCTATGGAGGTGGTGAAGTAAGTTTGTGCTTGATTTTCTACATTGATATGTGCTTCTCTGCATTTTGAAGCCCGATTCCTTTCAGAGTACAGTGAATGTCAGAAGGATGTGAAGGGAGTATCACCTATTGAATTCTATGGTTTTCCTTGCGGGAAATATATTTCATAGGTTCTCTGTTATCGGTCGTAGAGATTCATCTCCTACCTCCCTTTTCAGATCGACGATATACTCTCATATTCCATTACCTCTACTGATAAGTTTCAGTACTGGTTTGGCTATCTGCTATATGTGGATGGGTGTCTTTTGGTAAGTATGTTTTCATTCCTTAAGACACTCTCAGCTATGGCTTGGCACTTTATGTATTAATATAAAGTTCTAAATATATGTATTGTACTTATATTTGCCATGAGTCAGGTTTATGTATATTTCCTTTTGCAGACTATCCGTTTCATATTTGGGAAAAAACATATTTAGGAAAATATTTTTCTTACCTGGGGTATAGTTTTTTTTTCAAATTGACTGCTTTTTCCTAAAAATTTTGCGGGCAAAATTAGGCTTGCGAGGTCGCAAAATGCTGATGTTTATTGCGTCATTTTTGGCGCAATAATGCCATGACACAAATTCATCATTTCCGGCGTCTTAGTTGACACTGAGTTTCCTTGCACAAGATTGCGTCTGCAATGACGCGAGTGTGTCATTTCCGGATGATGTTAGCACCAACAAATTTCATTTTGTATTTTGCGTCATACTTGGCACCAAATAATTTAATTATTTAAAACCCAATTCCTATATGCCTTTTGCCTTTTTCTATGTCAGAGGGCTATGCTGTTTGCATTTTTTCCCATTCCTGAAACTGCCATATAAGGAAATTGATCATTTTGCTTCATATGTTGTTTTTTTCTCTTTTTTTTCTCATTTGCAAGATGTCTCAATCTGATCCTGTCTCAGAAACCACTGTTGGAACCCTGCTGCATAACAGCTGTACCAAAGCTAAGTGTATAAATTTGTGGAGATTATATATCTAGCTGTGGTATGTAATAGTTGTCATGATAAGCTTTTACATGCAGAGAATGTATCCATCAGTAATAGTACAATGCCTGTTGTTCCTTCAACATCTAATGTACATGATATTCCTGTGAATATAAAAGATTTTTATTGCTGATGCGATTCAGAAGGCTTTGTCTGGTATCCCGCCTTCTAATAAACGTAAAAGGTCTTTTAAAACTTCTCATAAAGTTGATGAAATTTCAAATGACCAACAACATACTGAATTATCCTCCTCTGATGAGGATCTATCTGATTCAGAAGATCCTTCCTCAGATATTGACACTGACAAATCTACTTATTTATTTAAAATGGAGTATATTCGTTCCTTGTCAAGAAGTGTTGATTACATTGGATATTGAAGAAACTAGTCCTCTTGATACTAAAACTAGTAAACTTTTAAATTCTGTTTATAAACCTCCTGTGGTTACTCCAGAAGTTTTTCCAGTTCATGATGCTATTTCTGATATGATTTCTAAGGAATGGAATAGGCCTGGTACTTCTTTTATCCCTTCTTCAAGGTTTAAAAAATTGTATCCTTTGCCAGCAGTTAGATTGGAGTTTTGGGAAAAGATCCCCAAAGTTGATGGGGCTATTTCTACTCTTGCTAAATGTACTACTATTCCTATGGAAGATAGTACTTCTTTTAAAGACCCTTTAGATAGGAAACTTGAATCTTATCTAAGGAAAGCTTATTTATATTCTGGCTATCTTCTCAGGCCTGCCATTCCTATGGCTGATGTTGCAGCTGCATCAACGTTTTGGTTGGAAAGTTAAGAGCAACAGGAAATGGATCCTGATTTGTCTAGCATTGTTCGCTTGCTTCAACATGCTAATCGTTTTATCTGTGATGCCATATTTTGATATAATCAAAATTGATGTTAAATCTATGTCCTTAGCTATTTTAGCTAGAAGAGCTTTGTGGCTCAAATATTGGAATGCTGACATGGTATCTCTTTCTTTCCAAGGTAATAATTTATTTTGTTCTCAGTTGGATTTGATTATTTCAACTCTCACTGGGGGGAAGGGAGTTTTTTTGCCTCAGGGTAAATCTAAAGCTTCTAACTGTTTTCGTTCTTTTCGAAAAAATAAGGAACAGAAACCTAATCCTTCCCCCAAAGAATCTGGTTCCAATTGGAAACCTTCTTCAAGTTGGAGTAAATCCAAACCATTTAAGAAACCAAAGCCAGCCCCCAAGTCTGCATGAAGGTGCGCCCCTCATTCCAGCTCAGCTGGTAGCGGGCAGATTAAGATTCTTCCAACACATTTGGACAGACTCTGTCCAAAATCAATGGATTCAGAGTATTGTCTCTCAAGGGTACCGAATAGGATTCAGAGTAAGACCTCCTGTGAGAAGTTTGTTTTCTCACAAATCCCAGCAAATCCAGTAAAGACTCAGGCTTTTCTGAAGTGTATTTCAGACCTGGAGCTTTCAGGGGTAATCATACCAGTTCCGTTTCAGGAACAGGGTCTGGGGTTTTATTCAAATCTATTCATTGTCCCAAAAAAAGAAAAATTCATTCAGGCCAGTTCTGGATCTGAAAATTTTGAATCGTTTTGTAAGAGTGCCAACTTTCAAAATGGTGACTATAAGGACTATTCTGCCTTTTGTTCAGCAAGGGCATTATATGTCCACGATAGACTTACAGGATGCATATCTTCATATTCCGATTCATCCAGGCCACTATCAGTTTCCGAGATTCTCTTTTCTAGACAAGCATTACCAATTTGTTGCTCTTCCATTTGGCCTAGCGACAGTTCCAAGAATCTTTTCAAAGGTTCTCGGTGCCCTACTCTCTGTAATCAGAGAGTGGGGTATTGCGGTGTTTCCTTATTTGGACGATATCTTGGTACTAACTCAGTCTTTACATTCTGCAGAATCTCACAAAAATCAACTAGTGTTGTTTCTTCAAAAACATGGTTGGAGGATCAATTTACCAAAGAGTTCATTGACTCCTCAGACAAGGGTCACCTTTTTAGGTTTCCAGATAGATTCAGTGTCCATGACTCTGCTTGTTTCAGCTTGTCGGAACTTTCAGTCTCAATCATTCCCTTCAGTAGCTATGTGCATGGAAGTTTTAGGTCTCATGACTGCAGCATGGGACGCAATCCCCTTTGCTCGTTTTTATATGTGACCTCTTTAGCTTTGTATGCTAAATCAATGGTGCAGGGATTATACAAAGATATCACAATTAATATCCTTAAATCCCAATGTTCGTCTCTCTCTGACTTGGTGGTTAGATCACCATCGTATAGTTCAAGGAGCCTCTTTTGTTCATCCAACCTGGACTGTGATCACAACAGATGCAAGTCTTTCAGGTTGGGGAGCTGTCTAGGGATCTCTGACAGCACAAGGGGTTTGGAAATCTCAAGAGGCGAGGTTACCAATCAATATTTTAGAACTCCGTGCTATTTTCAGGGCTCTTCAGGTTTGGCCTCTGTTGAAGAGAGAACCGGTCATTTGTTTTCAGACAGACAATATCACAACTGTAGCATATGTCAATCATCAGGGTGGAACTCGGTCCCCAAGCTATGAAAGAAGTTTCTCAGATACTTGCTTGGGCGGAATCCAGCTCCAGGTGTAGACAATTGGGAAGCGGATTATCTCAGCCATCAGACTTTACATCCGGGGGAGTGGTCGCTCCATCCAGATGTGTTTTCTCAGCTTGCTCAGATGTGGGGTCTTCCAGAAATAGATCTGATGGCTTCCCATCTAAATAAGAAACTTCCCAGGTACCTGACCAGGTCCAGGGATCCTCAGGCGGAAGGCGGTGGATGCGTTAGCAGTTCTTTGGTGTTACCAACCTGCTTATATTTTCCCGCCTCTAGTTCTTCTTCCACTTCCTTTAAGACCAGACCTTCTGTCTCAAGGTCCGTTTTTTCCATCAGGATCTCAAATCATTAAATTTGAAGGTATGGAAATTGAACGCCTAGTGCTTAGTCATAGAGGTTTCTCTGACTCAATGATTAATACTATGTTACAGGCTCGTAAATCTGTTTATTATCGAGTTTGGAAGACATATTTCATGGTGTTCTTCTCATAAATTCTCCTGGCATTCTTTTAGAATTCCTAAAATTTTACGGTTTCTTCAGGATGGTTTGGATAAAGGTTTGTCTGCAAGTTCCTTGAAGGGACAAATCTCTGCTCTTTCTGTTTTATTTCACAGAAAAATTGCTAAGCTTCCTGATATTCACTGTTTTGTACAGGCATTGGTCCGTATCAAGCCTGTCATTAAATCAATCTCTCCTCCTTGGAGTCTTAATTTGGTTTTGAAGGCTTTACAGGCTCCTCCATTTGAGCCTATGCATTCTTTGGACATTAAACTACTTTCTTGGAAAGTGTTGTTCCTTTTGGCCATCTCTTCTGCTAGAAGAGTTTCTGAATTATCTGCTCTTTCTTGTGTATCTCCTTTTTTGGTTTTCAATCAAGATAAGGCAGTTTTGCGGACTTCATTTAAATTTCTACCTAAGGTTGTGAATTCTAACAACATTAATAGAGAAATTGTTGTCCCTTCTTTGTGTCCTAATCCTAAGAATTCTTTGGAGAGATCCTTACATTCTTTGGATGTGGTAAGAGCTTTGAAATATTATGTTGAAGCTACTAAAGATTTCAGGAAATCTTCTAGTCTATTTGTTATCTTTTCTGGTTCTAGGAAAGGTCAGAAGGCTTGGTTAAAGCTTTTGATTCATCAGGCTTATTTGGAGTTGGATCAGGCCCCACCTCAGAAAATTACAGCTCATTCTACTAAATCAGTCTCCACTTTGTGGGCTTTTAAGAATAAAGCTTCAATTGATTCAGATTTACAAAGCACCAACTTGGTCTTCTTTGCATACATTTACTAAATTCTACCGTTTTGATGTATTTGCTTCTTCGGAAGCAGTTTTTGGTAGAAAAGTTTTTCAGGCAGCTGTTTCCGTTTGATTCCTCTACTTATGTTTAAGTTTTTTCTTTTCATTTATGAGAATAAACTTATATTTTGGGTTGTGGATTAATGTTTTCTGCGGAAAATGGCTGTTATTATTTTTATCCCTCCCTCTCTAGTGACTCTTCTGTGGAGTTCCACATCTTGGGTATTACTATCCCATACATCACTAGCTCATGGACTCTTGCCAATTACATGAAAAAAAACATAATTTATGTAAGAACTTACCTGATAAATTAATTTCTTTTTATATTGGCAAGAGTCCATGAGACCCACCCTTTTTATGGTGGTTATGATTTTTTGTATAAAGCACAATTATTTCCAATTTCCTTTTTTGCTGCTTTTTACTCCTTTCTTTATCACCCCACTACTTGGCTATTCGTTAAACTGAATTGTGGGTGTGGTGAGGGGTGTGTTTGTGGACATTATGAGGTTTGAGAAACTTTGCCCCTCCTGGTGGGATTGTGTGTCCCATACGTCACTAGCTCATGGACTCTTGCCAATATAAAAGAAATGAGTTTCAGGTAAGTTCTTACATAAATTATGTTTTTTCTTTCTTAAGGTGGTGAGAGTCTATGATTCCTTACTGTTGGTAATTTATCTCCTGGCCACCAGGAAGCGGCAATGACACCCTACACCAAGATCTTAAATATGCTTCCTACGCCAAGAACTTAAATATCCCTCCTCCTTCTCTGATCCTCCTAGTAGCATGTAGAGAGAGAGGCATTTTAATTTCTTTCATGTAATTAGCAAGAGTCCATGAGCTAGTGACGTATGGGATATACATTCCTACCAGGAGGGGCAAAGTTTCCCAAACCTCAAAATGCCTATAAATACACCCCTCACCACACCCACAATTCAGTTTTACAAACTTTGCCTCCGATGGAGGTGGTGAAGTAAGTTTGTGCTAGATTCTACGTTGATATGCGCTCCGCAGCAAGTTGGAGCCCGGTTTTCCTCTCAGCGTGCAGTGAATGTCAGAGGGATGTGAGGAGAGTATTGCCTATTTGAATGCAGTGATCTCCTTCTACGGGGTCTATTTCATAGGTTCTCTGTTATCGGTCGTAGAGATTCATCTCTTACCTCCCTTTTCAGATCGACGATATACTCTTATATATACCATTACCTCTGCTGATTCTTGTTTCAGTACTGGTTTGGCTTTCTACAAACATGTAGATGAGTGTCCTGGGGTAAGTAAATCTTATTTTCTGTGACACTCTAAGCTATGGTTGGGCACTTTGTTTATAAAGTTCTAATTATATGTATTCAAACATTTATTTGCCTTGACTCAGAATGTTCAACTTTCCTTATTTTTCAGACAGTCAGTTTCATATTTGGGATAATGCATTTGATTTAATCATTTTTTCTTACCTTCAAAAATTTGACTTTTTTCCCTGTGGGCTGTTAGGCTCGCGGGGGATGAAAATGCTTCATTTTATTGCGTCATTCTTGGCGCGGACTTTTTTGGCGCAAAAATTCTTTTCCGTTTCCGGCGTCATACGTGTCGCCGGAAGTTGCGTCATTTTTTTGACGTTATTTTGCGCCAAAAATGTCGGCGTTCCGGATGTGGCGTCATTTTTGGCGCCAAAAAGCATTTAGGCGCCAAATAATGTGGGCGTCTTATTTGGCGCTAAAAAATATGGGCGTCGCTTTTGTCTCCACATTATTTAAGTCTCATTTTTCATTGCTTCTGGTTGCTAGAAGCTTGTTCTTTGGCATTTTTTCCCATTCCTGAAACTGTCATTTAAGGAATTTGATCAATTTTGCTTTATATGTTGTTGTTTTTTCTCTTACATATTGCAAGATGTCTCACGTTGCATCTGAGTCAGAAGATACTACAGGAAAATCGCTGTCTAGTGCTGGATCTACCAAAGCTAAGTGTATCTGCTGTAAACTTTTGGTAGCTATTCCTCCAGCTGTTGTTTGTATTGATTGTCATGACAATCTTGTTAAAGCAGATAATATTTCCTTTAGTAAAGTACCATTGCCTGTTGCAGTTCCTTCAACATCTAAGGTGCAGAATGTTCCTGATAACATAAGAGATTTTGTTTCTGAATCCATAAAGAAGGCTATGTCTGTTATTTCTCCTTCTAGTAAACGTAAAAAAATCTTTTAAAACTTCTCTCCCTACAGATGAATTTTTAAATGAACATCATCATTCTGATTCTGATGACTCTTCTGGTTCAGAGGATTCTGTTTCAGAGGTTGATGCTGATAAATCTTCATATTTATTTAAAATGGAATTTATTCGTTCTTTACTTAAAGAAGTTCTAATTGCTTTAGAAATAGAGGATTCTGGTCCTCTTGATACTAATTCTAAACGTTTGGATAAGGTATTTAAATCTCCTGTGGTTATTCCAGAAGTTTTTCCTGTTCCTAATGCTATTTCTGCAGTAATTTCCAAAGAATGGGATAAATTGGGTAATTCATTTACTCCTTCTAAACGTTTTAAGCAATTATATCCTGTGCCGTCTGACAGATTAGAATTTTGGGACAAAATCCCTAAAGTTGATGGGGCTATTTCTACCCTTGCTAAACGTACTACTATTCCTACGTCAGATGGTACTTCGTTTAAGGATCCTTTAGATAGGAAAATTGAATCCTTTCTAAGAAAAGCTTATCTGTGTTCAGGTAATCTTCTTAGACCTGCTATATCTTTGGCTGATGTTGCTGCAGCTTCAACTTTTTGGTTGGAAACCTTAGCGCAACAAGTAACAGATCATGATTCTCATGATATTATTATTCTTCTTCAGCATGCTAATAATTTTATCTGTGATGCCATCTTTGATATTATCAGAGTTGATGTCAGGTTTATGTCTCTAGCTATTTTAGCTAGAAGAGCTTTATGGCTTAAGACTTGGAATGCTGATATGGCTTCTAAATCAACTCTACTTTCCATTTCTTTCCAGGGTAACAAATTATTTGGTTCTCAGTTGGATTCTATTATTTCAACTGTTACTGGTGGGAAAGGAACCTTTTTACCACAGGATAAAAAATCTAAGGGTAAAAACAGAGCTAATAATCGTTTTCGTTCCTTTCGTTTCAACAAAGAACAAAAACCTGATCCTTCATCCTCAGGAGCAGTTTCAGTTTGGAAACCATCTCCAATCTGGAATTAATCCAAGCCAGCCAGAAAGGCAAAGCCTGCTTCTAAGTCCACATGAAGGTGCGGCCCTCATTCCAGCTCAGCTGGTAGGGGGCAGGTTACGTTTTTTCAAAGAAATTTGGATCAATTCTGTTCACAATCTTTGGATTCAGAACATTGTTTCAGAAGGGTACAGAATTGGTTTCAAGATGAGACCTCCTGCAAAGAGATTTTTTCTTTCCCGTGTCCCAGTAAATCCAGTAAAAGCTCAAGCATTTCTGAATTGTGTTTCAGATCTAGAGTTGACTGGAGTAATTATGCCAGTTCCAGTTCAGGAACAGGGGATGGGGTTTTATTCAAATCTCTTCATTGTACCAAAGAAGGAGAATTCCTTCAGACCAGTTCTGGATCTAAAAATATTGAATCGTTATGTAAGGATACCAACGTTCAAGATGGTAACTGTAAGGACTATCTTTCCTTTTGTTCAGCAAGGGAATTATATGTCCACAATAGATTTACAGGATGCATATCTGCATATTCCGATTCATCCGGATCATTATCGGTTCCTGAGATTCTCTTTTCTGGACAAGCATTACCAGTTTGTGGCTCTGCCGTTTGGCCTTGCTACAGCTCCAAGAATTTTTACAAAGGTTCTCGGTGCCCTTCTGTCTGTAATCAGAGGACAGGGTATTGTGGTATTTCCTTATTTGGACGATATCTTGGTACTTGCTCAGTCTTTACATTTAGCAGAATTTCATACGAATCGACTTGTGTTGTTTCTTCAAGATCATGGTTGGAGGATCAATTTACCAAAAAGTTCATTGATTCCTCAGACAAGGGTAACCTTTCTGGGTTTCCAAATAGATTCAGTGTCCATGACTCTGTCTTTAACAGACAAGAGGCGTCTAAAACTGATGGCAGCTTGTCGAAACCTTCAGTCACAATCATTCCCTTCGGTAGCCTTATGCATGGAAATTCTAGGTCTTATGACTGCTGCATCGAACGCGATCCCCTTTGCTCGTTTTCACATGCAACCTCTTCAGCTTTGTATGCTGAATCAATGGTGCAAGGATTACACAAAGATATCTCAATTAATATCTTTAAAACCGATTGTTCGACACTCTCTAACGTGGTGGACAGATCACCATCGTTTAATTCAGGGGGCTTCTTTTGTGCTTCCGACCTGGACTGTAATTTCAACAGATGCAAGTCTCACAGGTTGGGGAGCTGTGTGGGGATCTCTGACGGCACAAGGAGTTAGGGAATCTCAGGAGGTGAGATTACCGATCAATATTTTGGAACTCCGTGCAATTTTCAGAGCTCTTCAGTTTTGGCCTCTTCTGAAGAGAGAATCGTTCATTTGTTTTCAGACAGACAATGTCACAACTGTGGCATACATCAATCATCAAGGAGGGACTCACAGTCCTCTGGCTATGAAAGAAGTATCTCGAATTTTGGTTTGGGCGGAATCCAGCTCCTGTCTAATCTCTGCGGTTCATATCCCAGGTGTAGACAATTGGGAAGCGGATTATCTCAGTCGCCAAACGTTGCATCCGGGCGAATGGTCTCTTCACCCAGAGGTGTTTCTTCAGATCGTTCAAATGTGGGAACTTCCAGAAATAGATTTGATGGCGTCCCATCTAAACAAGAAACTTCCCAGGTATCTGTCCAGATCCCGGGATCCTCAGGCGGAGGCAGTGGATGCATTATCACTTCCTTGGAAGTATCATCCTGCCTATATCTTTCCGCCTCTAGTTCTTCTTCCAAGAGTAATCTCCAAGATTCTGAAGGAATGCTTGTTTGTTCTGCTGGTAGCTCCGGCATGGCCTCACAGGTTTTGGTATGCGGATCTTGTCCGGATGGTCTCTTGCCAACCGTGGACTCTTCCGTTAAGACCAGACCTTCTGTCGCAAGGTCCTTTTTTCCATCAGGATCTGAAATCCTTAAATTTAAAGGTATGGAGATTGAACGCTTGAATCTTGGTCAAAGAGGTTTCTCTGACTCTGTGATTAATACTATGTTACAGGCGCGTAAGTCTGTATCTAGAGAGATATATTATAGAGTCTGGAAGACTTATATTTCTTGGTGTCTTTCTCATCATTTTTCTTGGCATTCTTTTAGAATACCGAGAATTTTACAGTTTCTTCAGGATGGTTTAGATAAGGGTTTGTCCGCAAGTTCCTTGAAAGGTCAAATCTCTGCTCTTTCTGTTCTTTTTCACAGAAAGATTGCTATTCTTCCTGATATTCATTGTTTTGTACAAGCTTTGGTTCGTATAAAACCTGTCATTAAGTCAATTTCTCCTCCTTGGAGTTTGAATTTGGTTCTGGGGGCTCTTCAAGCTCCTCCGTTTGAACCTATGCATTCATTGGACATTAAATTACTTTCTTGGAAAGTTTTGTTCCTTTTGGCAATCTCTTCTGCCAGAAGAGTTTCTGCATTATCTGCTCTTTCTTGTGAGTCTCCTTTTCTGATTTTTCATCAGGATAAGGCGGTGTTGCGAACTTCTTTTGAATTTTTACCTAAAGTTGTGAATTCCAACAACATTAGTAGAGAAATTGTGGTTCCTTCATTATGTCCTAATCCTAAGAATTCTAAGGAGAAATCGTTGCATTCTTTGGATGTTGTTAGAGCTTTGAAATATTATGTTGAAGCTACTAAGTCTTTCCGAAAGACTTCTAGTTTATTTGTTATCTTTTCCGGTTCTAGAAAAGGCCAGAAAGCTTCTGCCATTTCTTTGGCATCTTGGTTGAAATCTTTAATTCATCTTGCCTATGTTGAGTCGGGTAAAACTCCGCCTCAGAGGATTACAGCTCATTCTACTAGGTCAGTTTCTACTTCCTGGGCGTTTAGGAATGAAGCTTCGATTGATCAGATTTGCAAAGCAGCAACTTGGTCCTCTTTGCATACTTTTACTAAGTTCTACCATTTTGATGTATTTTCTTCTTCTGAAGCAGTTTTTGGTAGAAAAGTACTTCAGGCAGCGGTTTCAGTTTGAATCTTCTGCTTATGTTTTTCATTAAACTTTATTTTGGGTGTGGATTATTTTCAGCAGGAATTGGCTGTCTTTATTTTATCCCTCCCTCTCTAGTGACTCTTGTGTGGAAAGATCCACATCTTGGGTAATCATTATCCCATACGTCACTAGCTCATGGACTCTTGCTAATTACATGAAAGAAAACATAATTTATGTAAGAACTTACCTGATAAATTCATTTCTTTCATATTAGCAAGAGTCCATGAGGCCCACCCTTTTTGTGGTGGTTATGATTTTTGTATAAAGCACAATTATTCCAATTCCTTATTTTTTATGCTTTCGCACTTTTTTATCACCCCACTTCTTGGCTATTCGTTAAACTGAATTGTGGGTGTGGTGAGGGGTGTATTTATAGGCATTTTGAGGTTTGGGAAACTTTGCCCCTCCTGGTAGGAATGTATATCCCATACGTCACTAGCTCATGGACTCTTGCTAATATGAAAGAAATGAATTTATCAGGTAAGTTCTTACATAAATTATGTTATTTGAGAATTATAAGGATTTTAATCCCATATTGCCCTCATAAAGTGAGTAAGGAGGGACATGGCGGTGCAATGTAAATCTCCTTGTGGGAGTAGTAGTCACAAGCCTGCAACAGGTGTCCCTGGGACTGTTCCTTTATCCTCCTCCTGTCTGGCCATGCAGATGTACTCACTCAGTAGATCCTCTACTGTCATTAACATTACAGGATGGGCTTTCTACTGTATCCTCATGCTGCATCAAGGTTACAGCAAAATCAGTAATGTAAATTTACAATGTTTTATTTTCAATAATGTAATTAGTTTATGGGAAATTGTTTTGAATTTAATGTTGCTTTAAAAGGATAGTCGAGTCAAAATTAAACTTTCACAATTCAGATAGGGCCTACAATTTAAAATAACTTTCCATTTTACTTTTATCATCGAATTTGCTTTGTTCTCTTGGTATTATTTGCTGAAAGCCTAAACCTAGGTAGGCTCATATTCCAATTTCTAAGCCCTCGAATGCCGCCACTTATCTCATTACATTTTGACAGTTTTTCACAGCTAGACAGTGTTGGTTCATGTGTGCTATATAGATAACATTGTGCTCACTCCTGTGGAGTTATTTGAGTCACTTACCTGAGCACTGATTGGCTAAAATGCAAGTCTGTCAAAAGAACTGAGATGAGGGGGGCAGCCTGCAGATGCTTAGATACAAGGTAATCACAGAGGTAAAAAGTATATTAATATAACAATGTTAGTTATGCAAAACTGGGGAATGGGTAATAGATTATCTATCTTTTTAAACAATAACAAATTTGTTGAGACTGTCCCTTTAACAACTCACCAATATATTTTATTGTACGTTAGAAATATGTGCAATGATGGATATTTTGTGTATTATATCCATAGGCTTAAACCCCAATTTCTGCAACATTGGTGTGTCCGGTCCACGGCGTCATCCATTACTTGTGGGAAATGTTCTCCCCCACAGGGAAAGACAAGGAGAGCACACAGCAAGAGCTGTCCATATAGCTCCCCCTCTGGCTCCGCCCCCCAGTCATTCTCCTTGCCGCTCTGAACAAGTAGCATCTACCACGGGGATGGCGAGGAGTTTGTGGTGTTAGTTGTAGTTTTTTATTCTTCTATCAAGAGTTTGTTATTTTAAAATAGTGCTGGCTTGTACTATTTACTCTATAACAGAAAAGTGATGAAGATTTCTGTTTAAGAGGGCTATGATTTTTAGCACAAGTAACTAAAATCCATTACTGTTACCACGCAGGACTGTTGAAACAAGAGAACTTCAGTTGGGGGTAACAGTTTGCAGACTCATCTGCTTCAGGTATGACTAGTCTCCTTCTAACAACACAGGCTAATGCTAGATGACAGTCATTTTTCCCCTCAGGGGAAACGGTAAGCCATTTTTCTTTCACCTCAGCAAAAAAGATAACAGGCTTCCCCTTTTTGTTTTTTATGCTGGTAGACACTGTTAGGGGCTAAATCGATTGGTTTTTATTACAATATTATACCATTTGAAATATTTTATAAGCTCACATACACTTGGGAACGTTTTTTATTGATCTGGCTTGTTTTAGACACCTAAATCTAGTCAGGAAGGCCCCTTCACTCTAGTGTGCTGAGGGAGGAAGCCTCATTTTGGCACTTCAGCTGTGCAGTTGAATTTCAAGGCAGTGCATGCAGATTCATGTGAGAGGGTCCTGTGGTTCAGAAAGTGACTCCAAAAGGCTTTTTTCTGTGAATGGTGACCCCTAAGGAAGGTAAAAAGCTGCAGCAAGGCTGTAGTTGGGATTGTGATGTGTAAAAACGGTTAAATCCAACAATTAGCTCCGGTTTGCTTGTTTTAAGAGCTAGAGTCTCCATATTTGCTGTGCAATACTTTCTAAGCATTAAGACACTGGGGTCCAAATTTCAGAAAAATCGGATATTGCCTTCATAGTTTTTTGAACATTCAGAAATAAATGTGTCATTTTATTATTTAAAGAGACAGTAACGTTTTTGTTTAAAATCGTTTTTATTGCATTGTTTGCCTGCCTAAATCTGTTTAACATGTCTGTTCCATCAGATAACCTATGTTCTGTGTGTATAGAGACAAATGTGGTTCCCCCTTCGAGTGTTTGTGATAATTGCGCCATAGCGTCCAAACAAAATCAGGACAGCTCTGTTATTTTTCATAATGTTGCCCAAGATTATTTATCTAATGAAGGTAGTGGGGATAGCTCTACATCCTCTCCTTCTGTGTCTACACCAGCTTTGCCCGCGCAGGCGACACCTAGCGCGCCAGTGCTTATTTCTATGCAACAATTATCAGCAGTAGTGGATAATTCTATAGCAAATCTTTTATCCAAACTGCCAGTTTTTCAGAGAAAGCGTGATTGTTCAGTTTTAAATACAGATAAAAAGGATGAACAATCAGACGCTGACGATGCCTTATCTATTTTACCCTCACATCAATCGGAATTGGCTGTGAGGGAAGGGCTGTCTGAGGGTGAAATTTCAGACTCAGGAAAAATTTCTCAACAGGCAGAACCTGATCTAGTGGCATTTAAGTTTAAGCTAGAACATCTCCGCGCTTTGCTTAAGGAGGTATTAGCTACTCTGGATGACTGTGATTCCATGGTAGTACCAGAGAAGTTGTGCAAATTGGACAAATTTTTAGAGGTCCCAGTGCACGACGACGCTTTTCCAATACCTAAGAGGGTAGCGAACATAGTGGAAAAGGAGTGGGAGAAGCCAGGTGTACCCTTTGCCCCACCTCCTATATTTAAGAAAATGTTTCCCATAGTAGACCCTGAAAGGGACGCATGGCAAACGGTCCCGAAGGTTGAGGGAGCTGTTTCAACACTAGCGAAGCGCACAACTATTCCTATAGAGGACAGCTGCGCTTTCAAAGATCCTATGGATAAAAAATTGGAAGGATTGCTTCAAAAGATTTTTGTTCAGCAAGGGTTCATCCTTCAACCAGCTACGTGTGTTATTACTGTCACTTCAGCGGCGTCCTTTTGGTTCGAAGAACTAGAAAGGTCGCTCCAGAAAGAGACTTCCTATGAAGAAGTCATGGACAGAATTCACGCATTAAAGTTAGCTAATTCCTTTATATTGGATGCCGCCTTTCAAATAACGATATTGGCGGCGAAAAACTCAGGTTTTGCTATAGTAGCGCGGAGGGCGCTTTGGCTAAAATCCTGGTCGGCAGACGTGTCATCCAAGACTAAGTTACTG
The DNA here is from genome assembly GCF_027579735.1 of Bombina bombina. Classification (NCBI taxonomy): domain Eukaryota; kingdom Metazoa; phylum Chordata; class Amphibia; order Anura; family Bombinatoridae; genus Bombina; species Bombina bombina. The sequence continues at coordinate 369,128,257 of NC_069504.1, read as the reverse complement.
AATATTCCTTTCAAGGGTAAGACCCTTTTTGGGCCGGAATTGAAGGAAATTATTTCAGACATCACTGGGGGTAAGGGCCATGCCCTCCCACAGGATAGGCCTTTTAAGGCTAAGAACAAGTCTAATTTTCGTTCCTTTCGCAATTTCAGGAACGGACCGGCTAATACCTTCTTGTCTAGCGGCAGTGGAGTTAACGCGGCCCAGCCCAAACCCGCTTGGAAGCCCATGCAAGGCTGGAACAAGGGTAAACAAACCAAGAAACCTGCTGCTGCTACCAAGACAGCATGAAGGGGTAGCCCCCGATCCGGGACCGGATCTGGTAGGGGGCAGACTATCTCTCTTCGCTCAGGCTTGGGCAAGAGATGTTCTGGATCCCTGGGCACTAGAGATAGTTTCCAAGGGATACCTGTTGGAATTCAAGGGACTTCCTCCAAAGGGAAGGTTCCACCTGTCTCGCTTATCTTCAGACCAGATAAAGAAACAGGCATTCTTACATTGTGTAAGAGACCTATCAAAGATGGGAGTGATAAACCCAGTCCCCTCCGGGGAACAAGGTCTAGGGTTTTACTCAAACCTGTTTGTGGTTCCCAAAAAAGAGGGAACTTTCAGGCCAATTCTGGATTTAAAGATATTAAACAAGTTCCTCAGAGTTCCATCCTTCAAGATGGAAACCATTCGGACAATCTTACCAACAATCCAGCAGGGTCAATTTTTGACTACCGTGGATCTGAAGGATGCGTATCTGCATATCCCAATCCACAAATCTCATCATCAGTTCCTGAGGTTCGCCTTTCTGGACAAACATTACCAGTTTGTGGCTCTTCCATTCGGTTTAGCCACCGCTCCCAGAATTTTCACAAAGGTGCTAGGGTCCCTTCTAGCGGTCCTAAGACCGAGGGGCATCTCTGTAGCACCTTATCTAGACGACATCCTAATCCAAGCGTCGTCTCTTTCCAAAGCGAGGGCTCATACAGACATTGTGTTGGCTTTTCTCAGATCTCACGGGTGGAAAGTGAACATAGAAAAAAGTTCACTGTCACCGTCCACAAGGGTTCCTTTTCTGGGAACAATAATAGATTCTGTGGAAATGAAGATCTTTCTCACAGACGTCAGAAAGACAAAGCTTCTAAAAGCTTGTCGAGTTCTTCACTCTATTCCTCAACCCTCCATAGCTCAATGCATGGAAGTAATAGGACTAATGGTCGCAGCAATGGATGTGGTTCCTTTTGCTCGAATTCATCTAAGACCATTACAGCTGTGCATGCTCAATCAGTGGAATGGGGACTATACAGACTTGTCTCCCCAAATTCAAGTAGACCAGGTAACCAGGGACTCACTTCTCTGGTGGTTGACCCAGGATCACCTGTCTAAGGGAATGAGTTTCCGCAGACCGGAGTGGGTCATCGTCACGACCGACGCCAGCCTCTTGGGGTGGGGAGCGGTCTGGGACTCTCTGAAAGCTCAGGGCCTATGGTCGCGGGAAGAGTCGCTTCTCCCGATAAACATTTTGGAACTAAGAGCTATATTCAATGCGCTCCTGGCTTGGCCTCAGCTAGCGGAAGCCAGGTTCATAAGATTTCAGTCGGACAACATAACGACTGTTGCGTACATCAATCATCAGGGGGGAACAAAGAGTTCCCTAGCGATGAAGGAAGTAACCAAGATAATCCAATGGGCAGAGAATCACTCCTGCCATCTATCTGCTATTCACATCCCAGGAGTAGACAACTGGGAGGCGGACTATTTGAGGAGTCAGACTTTCCATCCGGGGGAGTGGGAACTCCATCCGGAGGTCTTTGCTCAGTTAACCCAATTATGGGGCATTCCAGACATGGATCTGATGGCGTCCCGTCAGAACTTCAAGATTCCTTGCTACGGGTCCAGATCCAGGGATCCCAAGGCGACTCTAGTGGATGCATTAGTGGCGCCTTGGTCGTTCAACCTAGCATATGTGTTTCCACCGTTTCCTCTCCTCCCCAGGCTCATAGCCAGGATCAAACAGGAGAAGGCCTCGGTGATTCTGATGGCTCCTGCGTGGCCACGCAGGACTTGGTATGCAGACCTGGTGAATATGTCATCGGCTCCACCATGGAAGCTACCTTTGAGACAGGACCTTCTAGTACAAGGTCCATTCGAACATCCCAATCTAGTTTCTCTGCAGCTGACTGCTTGGAAATTGAACGCTTGATTTTATCCAAGCGTGGGTTTTCAAATTCTGTGATTGATACTGTGGTCCAAGCCAGAAAACCTGTGACTAGAAGGATTTACCATAAAATATGGAAAAAATATATCTGTTGGTGTGAATCCAAAGGATTCTCCTGGAGTAAGATTAAAATTCCAAAGATTCTCTCCTTTCTCCAAGAAGGTTTGGATAAAGGATTGTCAGCTAGTTCTCTAAAAGGACAGATTTCTGCATTATCCGTCTTGTTGCACAAACGACTGGCAGCTTTGCCAGATGTACAAGCTTTTGTTCAGGCTTTGGTTAGAATCAAGCCTGTTTACAGACCCATGACTCCTCCTTGGAGTCTAAATTTAGTTCTTTCAGTTCTTCAAGGGGTTCCGTTTGTACCTTTACATTCCATAGATATTAAGTTACTATCTTGGAAAGTTCTGTTTTTGGTTGCTATTTCTTCTGCTAGAAGAGTTTCTGAATTATCTGCTTTGCAGTGTGATCCACCCTATCTGGTGTTCCATTCAGATAAGGTTGTTTTGCGTATTAAGCCTGGTTTTCTTCCAAAAGTTGTTTCCAACGAGAACATCAACCAGGAAATAGTTGTTCGTTCTTTGTGTTCGAATCCAGTTTCAAAGAAGGAACGTTTATTACACAATTTAGATGTTGTTCGTGCTTTAAAGTTCTATTTAGAAGCAACAAAAGATTTTAGACAAACCTCATCCTTGTTTGTCGTTTACTCTGGTAAGAGGAGAGGTCAAAAAGCTACTGCTACCTCTCTCTCTTTCTGGCTGAAAAGCATTATCCGCTTGGCTTATGAGACTGCCGGACGGCAGCCTCCTGACCGTATCACAGCTCACTCTACTAGGGCTGTGGCTTCCACATGGGCCTATAAGAACGAGGCTTCTGTTGACCAGATATGTAAGGCAGCGACTTGGTCTTCTCTGCACACTTTTGCCAAATTCTACAAATTTGATATTTTTGCTTCTTCAGAGGCTGTTTTTGGGAGAAAGGTTTTGCAAGCCGTGGTGCCTTCTGTTTAGGTAACCTGATTTGCTCCCTCCCTTCATCCGTGTCCTAAAGCTTTGGTATTGGTTCCCACAAGTAATGGATGACGCCGTGGACCGGACACACCAATGTTGGAGAAAACAGAATTTATGCTTACCTGATAAATTACTTTCTCCAACGGTGTGTCCGGTCCACGGCCCGTCCTGGTTTTTTTAATCAGGTTGAAATTTTTTTTCTTTATACACTACAGTCACCACGGCACCCTATAGTTTCTCCTTTTTCTCCTAACCGTCGGTCGAATGACTGGGGGGCGGAGCCAGAGGGGGAGCTATATGGACAGCTCTTGCTGTGTGCTCTTCTTGCCTTTCCCTGTGGGGGAGAACATTTCCCATAAGTAATGGATGACGCCGTGGACCGGACACACCGTTGGAGAAAGTAATTTATCAGGTAAGCATAAATTCTGTTTTTCACTTTCTTGATTTAGAAAGAGCATGCAATTTTAAACTACTTTCCAATGTACCTCTATCTAATTTGCTTCATTATCTTGATATCCTTTGTTGAATAGCATGTCTAAATAGGCTCAGTAGCTGCTGATTGGTTGCTACACATAGATGCCTCGTGTGATTGGCTCGCTTATGTGCATTACTATTTCTTTAACAAAGGATATCTAAAGAATGAAGCAAATGAGATAATATAAGTAAATTAGAAAGTTGTTTACAATTTCATGTTCTTTCTAAATCATGAAAGAACAAAAATTGGGTTTCATGTTCCTTTAAGCAGAATGTTGCAAAAGGGTGTGCACACAGCTTAATTATATAACATTTAAATTTTGTGATCGTTAAATGAATACATTCAGTCCTTCAAGTTTGTAGCACTGTGCAAGCACATTACCTCTGCCTTGCATCCCTGCACTGTATGTTCATTGAGCTGGTGTCCATATGTGTAAGATTATTAGTAAAGGTCATTGCGCTTTAATTTTTTATTTTACTATTTTCTTTCTAATGACACAGTTTATCATCAATTACTGTTGGGAATATCACTCCTGGCCAGCAGGAGGAGGCAAAGAGCACCACAGCAAAGCTGTTAAATATCACTCCCCTACCCACAATCCCCCAGTCATTCTCTTTGCCTGTAGTGCAAGTAGGAGATGAAGTTTAGGTGTCTGATGAGAAGTTTTCTTCAATCAAGATTTTATTATTTTTTTAGCAGAGTAAGCTTACTCTGTTCTTTTCTGGGGTCTAGCCTAGTCCACATCAGTCTCTTCAGTAGGACAGTGGTGGCTTTTGAGAACTTGTGAGGTACAATCCTCACTGCGTTCTCTCAAGAATCTGCTGCCCTAACTAGAAAACATGAATAGGTTTACTCGGTTTTTCTCTCTTCACAGGTCCATGTGAGGTGCTGCACCCTCTCAAACCAGGTGAGCTGTTCTGCTGCTGGACAGCACTTTCAGGTAAGTGCCATTTTAATTTTCTTTTGCAAGGAGATTGCTGGCACTTGTTACAGCTAAAAGCGGTCTTATTTAATATGGGACTTTATTAAACCTTTATGTTTGGGGTTTCTTTTAGACAGTTTGGGCATTGAGACTGTGAGGTGATTTATGGTGGCTCAGTGTGTTATAGTAGGTTTATACTTTATCTTTTGGTCATGGAGATTACTGTTGTAAGCTGGGGTTTTTTCGGCAGTTAGGGCTCCGTAACTGCTCTGTATTTGAAAATGAGCTGCTGGACAGGTAGGCATCTCAGTAAAGTTACTGAGGTGTATAGGTAGCCTGAGGTCTATTTGGTTTGTTGCGCTAATACACATTTTTATTTAAAGACACAGTACACATTTATTTTTTATTTTCAAACAAAGAATTTTTACACTTCATCCTTATTTATTACATAAGATGGATCAAGAGGCTTTTCAAACCATTATCCCAGGCGAAGTTGCTGCTTGTCAGTTATGTTTTGATGCTCAGCTGGTTCCTTTTTGTTCCTCATGCATTGAAAGAACTTTAAGTTATAGAGATAAACTATTTGACCATGAGCCACCATTATCCCAGGCAAATGCTGTTCAGGTGTCTCCTGTTGCAGATATGCCGCAGCTTTCTCCTCAAGTGTCCCAGCTTTTTCAGTCTCCACATACAGTGCCCTGTGTTTCCTCTTACAATCCTGTTGGATTTTCTCTACAAGACATTGCTTCCCAGGTATCCCTTGCGGTATCTGAAGCCTTGTCAGCTTTCCCCATGTTGCAGCGAACGCGTAAAAGGAAGTTTAAGGCAACAGTTAGTAAGGTTTCTGATCAAGTTCTGGCTATCCAGAGTGTCCCTTCCCATAAGCCTGAGGAAGAAGACATGTCGGTAGCATCTGAGGGGGAAATCTCAGACACAGTGTAATTCCTTCTTCTGTTGCTGAAGTGGTATCCTTCAGATTTAAGCTAGAACACCTTCGCTTATTACTTAAGGTGGTTTTGGGTACTTTGGACGACTCCGACACAACTATCATAGTCAATCCTAAAAAGTGTAGTAAATTGAACAAATAATTTGATGTTCTCTCCGCGGTGGAGGTTTTTTGGTTCCTGACCGTGCTGCGGAGATTATTGCTCGAGAATGGGAAAGACCTGGTATTCCTTTTCTCCATCTTCTATTTTTAAGAAGATGTTTCCTATAGCAGATTCTATTAAGGAGTCTTGGCAGACGGTGCCTAAGGTAGAAGGAGCGATCTCCACTTTGGCCAAGAGGACTACTATTCCCATAGAGGATAGTTGTTCTTTTAAGGATCCAATGGATAAAAAAAATGGAGGCTTTACTAAAAAAGATGTTTGTCCACCAGGGTCTACAATGGCAACCTGCGGTGTGTATTGCCACTGTTACCAGCGCTGCCGCTTACTGGTTTGATGCGTTATCTGAATCTCTTCAGATGGATACCCCTCTTGATGAGATCCAGGACAGGATTAAGGCTCTCAAGTTAGCCAATTCCTTCATTACAGATGCTTCCTTACAGGTTATTAAACTGAGAGCCAACATTTCTGGTTTTGCGGTCCTAGCCCACAGGGCCTTGTGGTTGAAGTCCTGGTCTGCGGATGTTTCATCTAAATCTAAGCTCATGGCTATTCCTTACAAGGGTAAGACCTTGTTTGGACCTGGTTTGATGGAAATGATCTCAGATATTACTGGAGTGAAGGGTTCTTTTCTTCCTCAAGTTAAAAAGAATAAGCAGAAGGGACGTCAGAGTAATTTTCGTTCCTCTCGTAGCTTTAAAAGCAAGTCTTCCTCCCCTTCCTCCAAGCAAAATCAATCCAAGCCTTAGACCTAGTGGAAATGTCATCCTTTCCACCTTGGAGACTGCCTCTGAGGAAGGACCTTCTACTTCAGGGTCCCTTCCTTCATCCAAATCTTGTTTCTCTGAAGCTGACTGCTTGGAGATTGAACACTTAGTTCTGTCTAAGCGTGGATTTTCAGAGTCGGTCATTGAGACCTTGATTCCATAAGATCTGGTGTAAATACTTGTATTGGTGTGAATCCAAAGGATACTCTTGGAATAGAGTAAGGATTCCTAGGATTTTGTCCTTTCTCCAGGATGGTCTGGAGAAGGGTTTGTTGGCAAGTACTCTAAAGAGTCCGATTTCGGCATTGTCTATTTTGTTAAATAAGCACTTGGCGGAAGTGCCAGACGTGCAATCATTTTGTCAGGCCTTGGTTAGAATTTGACCTGTGTTTAAATCTGTTACTCCTCCATGGAGTCTTAACCTTGTTCTCAAAGTTTTACAACAGGCTCCGTTTGAGCCTATGTATTCTTTAGATATTAAGATGTTATCTTGGAAAGTTTTGTTTCTTGTTGCTATTTCCTTTTCTCTGAGAGTTTCTGAACTCTGCTTTACAGTGTGATTCCCCTTATCTTATATTTCACTCTCATAAGGTGGTTCTGCGTACTGTTTGGTTTCCTTGCCAAAGAATATTAATCGGGAAATCGTTGTACCTTCTTTGTGTCCTAATCCTTCTTCTCACAAAGAACGCTTGTTGCATAATCTGGATGTTGTGCGAGCGCTAAAATTTTATTTGCAGGCAACTAAGGACTTTCGTCAGTCTTCTGCATTGTTTGTTTGGTTTTTTGGGAAACGCAAGGGTCAGAAAGCTACTGCTGCTTCACTTTCCCTTTTGCTAAAGAGCGTTATTTGCTTGGCATATGAGACTGCTGGACAGCAACTTCCTGAGAAAATCACAGCTCATTCCACAAGGGCTGTTTCTTCTTCCTGGACCTTCAAAAATTAAGCTTCTGTGGAATAGATTTGCAAGGCTGCAACTTGGTCATCTTTGCACAATTTTTCCAAATTCTATAAATTCTATACTTTTGCCTCGACTGAGGCTTCTTTTGCGAGAAAGGTTCTTCAAGCAGTGGTGCCTTCTGTTTAGGTTCCTGTCTTGACCCTCCCTTATCATCTGTGTCCTCTGGCTTTGGTATTGGTTCCCAACAGTAATTGATGATGATCCGTGGACTCACTGTGTCATTAGAAAGAAAACAAAATTTATGTTTAGCTGAGAAATTTCTTTTTTTCTTGACACGGTGAGTCCACAGCCCGCCCTGTATTCAGGCAGTTTCTTTTTATATAAACCTCAGGCACCTCTGCACCTTGTGTTACTTCCTTTCTCTCATTTCCCTTTGGTCGAATGACTGGGGGATTGTGGGTAGGGGAGTGATATTTAACAGCTTTGCTGTGGTGCTCTTTGCCTCCTCCTGCTGGCCAGGAGTGATATTCCCAACATTAATTGATCATCCGTGGACTCACCGTGTCAAGAAATAAATATATTTCTCTTGCAAGGTGTATCCAGTCCACGGATTCATCCTTTACTTGTGGGATATTCTCATTCCCTACAGGAAGTGGCAAAGAGAGCACACAGCAGAGCTGTCCATATAGCTCCCCCTCTAGCTCCACCCCCCAGTCATTCTCTTTGCCGGCTCTAAGCACTAGGGTCTCTCTCAGGAGGGTAAAGTGAATGTGGTGTTAGAATTGTAGTTTTATTATCTTCAATCAAAAGTTTATTTTAAATGGTACCGGTTTGTTCTATTTACTCTCTGCTGAGAGGAAAATGATTTTAGCATGTTGTAACTAAAATCCACTGCTGTTCCCACACAGGACTGAGGAGTACCAGAAAACTTCAGTTGGGGGGAACAGTTTGCAGGGTGATCTGCAATAAGGTATGTTCAGTCATTTATTTCTAGACAAGACTGAGATAATGCTAGAAGAGACTGACAATATCCCCATGAGGGGAGGGTAAGCTATGTTCACAGACTCAGTAAGGAATTGAATGCTTACATAATAGGGCTAATATACTGGTTGACACTTTTATGCAGGGCAATCGATTGTTTAGCTAAGGAAAAATCATTTTGCAAGACACTTTAAAAGCCCTTTTGGGTTCTTTCTGGGGTTATTACCCACATGGCTGTTTTTTATTCACTTAGGAGTGATTTAGTAGGCCTCACAGCTCCGGAGTAGAGTGGGAGGGGCCTAATTTCGCGCCTCAGATGCGCACTTAGAATTGCAGAGAAGTTCATGCTGCTTCACATGGAGGGTCCTGCTGCTGTTTGAGGGCCTTAAAGAAGATATATTCCCCCAAATCTGATCCCTAAGGGCAGGTAGGGCCACAGCAAGGCTGTGGCAAGGTGCTGTAGTAATTTTAACTGGGTGTTGGCTTTAGGCTGCTCCGGTTTGGGCATTAAGGGGTTAATCGTTTTGATAGTGGTGCAATCTTATTAAGGCTTTAGGTACATACTGTGAAAATTTCAAAAAAGGATTGCTGCATTTTTCACTGTTTTGTAAAATTGTGTGCTCTTTTTATCACTTAAAGGCACAGTAACGTTTTTTTCAAATTGTGTTTTTTATTTGATTAAAGTGATTTCCAAGCCTGTTTGTGTATACTACTAGTCTGTTAAACATGTCTGACACTAAGGAAAATCCTTGTTCAATGTGTTTAGAAGCCATGGTGGAACCCGCTCTCAGAATGTGTCCCACTTGTACTGATATGTCTATACACTTTAAAGATCATATTGTTGCACTTAAGAATGTGGCCCAAGATGATTCTCAGACTGAAGGTAACGAGGGTAGCCCGTCTGCCTCTCCCCAAGTGTCACAACCAGTTACGCCCGCGCAAGCGACGCCTAGTACCTCTAGTGCGTCTAACCCTTTTACGTTACAAGACTTAGCGGCAGTCATGGATAATTCTTTTACAGCCTTCTTATCTAAACTGCCCGTGTTACCTGCAAAGCGTGATAGCTCCGTTTTAAGAACAGATTATGAGCATTTTGACGCTTTGGTAGCCGTATCCGATATACCCTCACAACGCTCTGAAGTGGGAGCGAGGGATTTGATGTCTGAAGGAGAAGTCTCTGATTCAGGAAGGGTTCCTCCTCAGACAGATTCAGATAAATTGGCTTTTAAATTTAAACTAGAACACCTCCGCGTTTTGCTTAGGGAGGTATTAGCTACTCTGGATGACTGCAACCCTTTGGTGATCCCAGAGAAATTGTGTAAAATGGACAAGTACCTAGAGGTCCCTGTTTACACGGATGCGTTTCCGGTCCCTAAGAGGATTGCTGATTTCGTTAATAGGGAGTGGGATAGACCAGGTGTTCCCTTTGTTCCCCCTCCTGTTTTTAAGAAAATGTTCCCCATATCTGACACCACGCGGGACTCGTGGCAGACGGTCCCTAAGGTGGAGGGGGCTGTTTCTTCACTTGCTAAACGCACAACCATACCAATTGAAGACAGTTGTGCTTTCAAAGACCCTATGGATAAGAAGTTAGAGGGTTTACTTAATAAAATTTTTGTTGCCTGCATTATTCCTGTAACTACTGCAGCCGCTTTCTGGTTTGAGGCGCTGGAAGACTCGCTCCAGACGGAGACCTCATATGAGGAAATTATGGATAGAATTAAGGCTCTTAAGCTAGCTAATTCTTTTATCACTGACGCTGCTTTCCAAATAGCTTAGTTAGCGGCAAAAAATTCAGGTTTCGCCATTTTGGCGCGCAGGGCGCTATGGCTAAAGTCCTGGTCGGCCGATGTGTCGTCTAAATCCAAGCTTTTGAACATCCCTTTCAAAGGAAAGACCCTCTTCGGGCCTGAATTGAAAGAGATTATTTCAGAAATCACCGGGGGAAAAGGCCATGCTCTCCCTCAGGACAAGTCCTTTAAGACAAAGAACAAAGCTAATTTTCGTTCCTTTCGTAATTTCAGGAATGGCCCCGCTTCATCCTCTCCGGCTGCAAAGCAAGAGGGTAACGCTTCACAGCCCAAGGCAACTTGGAAACCTTACCAGGGCTGGAATAAGGGGAAACAGGTCAAAAAGCCTGCAGCTGCCACCAAGACAGCATGAAGGGGTAGCCCCCGATCCGGGACCGGATCTAGTAGGGGGCAGACTCTCTCTTCGCTCAGGCCTGGGCAAGAGATGTACACGATCCTTGGGCGTTAGATATTGTATCCCAGGGATATCTTCTAGAATTCAAGGGTTCTCCTCCAAGGGGGAGGTTCCACATTTCTCGTCTGGCTACAGATCAGACAAAGAAAGATGCGTTTTTACGCTGTGTAGAAGATCTACATACAATGGGAGTGATCCACCCAGTTCCAATTGTGGAACAAGGGCTGGGTTTTTACTCAAACCTGTTTGTGGTTCCCAAAAAAGAGGGAACTTTCAGACCCATCCTGGATCTAAAAATTCTAAACAGATTCCTCAGAGTCCCATCATTCAAAATGGAGACCATTCGGACAATCTTATCAATGATCCAGGAAGGTCAATATATGACTACCGTGGATCTAAAGGATGCATACCTACACATTCCTATCCACAAAGATCATCACCAGTTTCTCAGGTTCGCCTTTCTGGACAAGCATTACCAGTTTGTGGCTCTTCCTTTCGGCTTAGCCACTGCTCCCAGAATTTTTACAAAGGTGCTAGGGTCCCTTCTGGCGGTGCTAAGACCGCGGGGCATAGCAGTGGCGCCTTACCTAGGCAACATTTTAATTCAGGCGCCGTCTTTCCAAAGAGCCAAGTCTCACACGGAGTTTGTACTGGCCTTTCTGAGGTCTCACGGGTGGAAGGTGAACATCAAAAAGAGTTCTCTTTCCCCTCTCACAAGGGTTCCCTTCCTAGGGACTCTAATAGACTTGGTAGAAATGAAAATATTTCTGACGGAGGTCAGAAAATTAAAACTCTTAACTACTTGCCGAGTTCTTCATTCCATTCCCCGGCCATCTGTGGCTCAGTGCATGGAGACAATCGGATTAATGGTAGCGGCAATGGACATAGTCCCTTTTGCTCGGATACACCTCAGACCACTGCAACTATGCATGCTCAAACGGTGGAATGGGGATTATGCAGATTTGTCTCCTCTAATTCAGTTGGACCAGGAGACGAGAGATTCTCTTCTCTGGTGGTTGTCTCAGGACCACCTGTCTCAGGGAATATGTTTCCGCAGGCCAGAGTGGGTCATTGTAATGACCGACGCCAGTCTGTTAGACTGGGGTGCGGTCTGGGACTCCCTGAAAGCTCAGGGCTTATGGTCTCGGGAAGAAACACTTCTCCCGATAAACATTCTGGAACTGAGGGCGATATTCAACGCTCTTCAGGCATGGCCTCAACTAGCTGCGGCCAAATTCATCATATTTCAGTCGGACAACATCACGACTGTAGCTTACGTCAATCATCAGGGGGGAACAAAGAGTTCCCTAGCGATGATGGAAGTAACCAAAATAATCAGGTGGGCGGAGGATCACTCCTGCCATCTCTCAGCAATTCACATCCCAGGAGTAGACAACTGGGAGGCGGATTTTCTAAGTCGTCAGACTTTTCACCCGGGGGAGTGGGAACTCCACCCGGAGGTATTTGACCAGCTGACTCAGCTATGGGGCATTCCAGAATTGGATCTGATGGCGTCCCGTCAGAACGCCAAACTTCCTCTCTACCGGTCCAGGTCCAGGTCCCGGGACCCCAAGGCGGTATTGATAGATGCTCTAGCAGCGCCTTGGTCCTTCAATCTGGCTTATGTTTTTCCACCGTTTCCTCTCCTCCCGCGTCTGGTCGCCAGAATCAAGCAGGAGAAGGCTTCTGTGATTCTGATAGCGCCTGCGTGGCCACGCAGGACTTGGTATGCAGACCTAGTGGACATGTCATCTGTCCCACCATGGACACTGCCAATGAGGCAGGATCTTCTAATACAGGGTCCGTTCAAGCATCCAAATCTAGTTTCTCTGTCTGACTGCTTGGAGTTTGAACGCTTAGTTCTATCAAAGCGTGGGTTCTCTGAGTCAGTTATAGATACTCTGATTCAGGCTAGAAAGCCTGTCACCAGGGAAATGTACCATAAGATATGGCGGAAATATCTTTGTTGGTGTGAATCCAAGGGTTACTCATGGAGTAAGGTTAGGATTCCTAGGATATTGTCCTTTCTCCAAGAAGGATTGGAGAAAGGATTGTCAGCTAGTTCCTTAAAAGGACAAATATCTGCTTTGTCTATCCTGTTACACAAGCGTCTGGCAGAGGTACCAGACGTTCAAGCGTTTGCTCAGGCTTTAGTCAGAATCAAGTCTGTCTATAAACCTGTGGCTCCGCCATGGAGTTTGAATCTAGTTCTTTCAGTTCTTCAAGGGGTTCCGTTTGAACCTTTACATTCCATAGACATTAAGTTGTTATCTTGGAAAGTTTTGTTTTTGATAGCTATCTCTTCTGCTCGAAGAGTTTCAGAATTATCTGCCTTACAGTGTGATTCACCTTACCTGGGGTTCCACGCAGATAAGGTAGTTTTGCGTACCAAGCCTGGTTTTCTTCCTAAAGTTGTTTCTAACAAGAATATTAACCAGGAAATAGTTGTTCCTTCTCTGTGTCCTAATCCATCTTCAAAGAAGGAACGTCTTTTACACAATCTTGATGTAGTTCGTGCTTTAAAGTTCTATTTACAAGCAACTAAGGATTTCAAACAAACATCTTCCTTGTTTGTTATCTATTCTGGTAAGAGGAGAGGTCAGAATGCGACTGCTACCTCTCTTTCCTTTTGGCTGAAAAGCATCATCCGTTTGGCCTATGAGACTGCTGGCCAGCAGCCTCCTGAAAGAATTACTGCTCATTCTACCAGAGCAGTGGCTTCCACATGGGCTTTCAAAAATGAGGCTTCTGTTGAACAGATTTGTAAGGCAGCGACTTTGTCTTCACTGCATACTTTTGCCAAATTTTACAAATTCGATACTTTTGCTTCTTCGGAGGCTATTTTTGGGAGGTTTTGCAAGCAGTGGTGCCTTCCGTTTAAGGTACCTGTCTTGTTCCCTCCCTTCATCCGTGTCCTAAAGCTTTGGTATTGGTATCCCACAAGTAAAGGATGAATCCGTGGACTGGATACACCTTGCAAGAGAAAACAGAATTTATGCTTACCTGATAAATTACTTTCTCTTGCGGTGTATCCAGTCCACGGCCCGCCCTGGCATTTAAGTCAGGTAAAAAATTTTTTTCTTTAAACTACAGTCACCACTGCACCCTATGGTTTCTCCTTTTTCTTCCTAACCTTTGGTCGAATGACTGGGGGGTGGAGCTAGAGGGGGAGCTATATGGGCAGCTCTGCTGTGTGCTCTCTTTGCCACTTCCTGTAGGGAATGAGAATATCCCACAAGTAAAGGATGAATCTGTGGACTGGATACACCGCAAGAGAAAGTAATTTATCAGGTAAGCATAAATTTAGTTATTTAGCTTGATAGCAGTCAACTAATAGATAGGTGTGCTTTTCTGTAAATATCACTCTTTCCCCATACTCGACACAAGATCTGCAGTTTGATAAAATGTGTGATTGAGCTCAAGATAACACAACTCAACTGTATCAATAGAAGGATACTACTGTGGAGCAATAACCAAAATCAAACTTCAGATCAGAACCCTAGCCCTTGCAGCCCACCTATCAGCACCATACTCACATCAGACTTAAGATCAGAACCCTGCCCCTGTAACCCTTCGGTCATCCTCATGCTAAAGTCAGACTTCAAGGGACATGAAACACTTTGAGATTGTAATATAAATAGTTTAGATATGCGTAACACAACTTTGCAATATACTTTCATTATTTATTCAGTACTGGAAACCAATGCAAATTTGCTCACATCCTTGTTTACTCCTGTTTGCACCAGGGAGAGCGCTAAGGTACCTATTAGCACTGAAAGGGAAGACATAGGAAATATTTGAAATAGATCACTTTTATTGACAACTTATGCTAAACAAAGCAATGATTATTAATTAGGCAATACATAGCTTTGATTGTTAATGGCTTGTTAGTTGCTAAAGATGGCATACATGGGCAGCATAGAAGATTAAAGGGATATGAAGCCCAAATTTTTCTTTCATGATTCAGATAGAACATTTTTAACAACTTTCTATTTTACTTCTATTGTAAATTTTTCATTGTTCTCTTTGTATCTTTTGTTGAAAAGCAAGGACGTAAGCTTAGGAGCCTGCCCATTTCTGGAGCACTATATGGCAGCAGTTTTGCAAGAATGTTATGGATTTGCAAGAGCACTAAATGACAGCACTATTTTCTGCCATGCAGTGCTTCAGATACCTACCTAGGTATCTCTTCAACACAGAATATCACGGGAACATAGCAAATTTGATAAAAGAAGTAAACTAGCTGTTTTTTAAAATGTTTTGCTCTGTCTGAATTATAAAATAAATTTTTTGGGTTTCATTTCCCTTTAATTAGTTATAATAAAGTTAGTTTCTCATAGCACTATGCAATACTGAAAGCCTGTTGTTTGTGCATGGAATCATGATAAAGTTTACAATCCCTTACAATTTCAGTAACATTCGCTGCTCTAAATAAAGCAAGTTGTGGGTGAAGTTTGACAATTGATAAAACAAACAATTGCAGCAAGCAAAATGTTAATGGATTAAAAAACGCAAAACCTAGTGTGTTCATTTATTGCAAGACTGCAGAAAAGCCAAGGTGTTCTATGTCCCTTTCAGATAAGACCCTGGCCATGCAGCATGTCAGCCAGATTATTGCATAAGGCCTCAGATTAGCCTTTATGCAAGACTGTGCCAATTTTTTTTTAAATTTGCTTTTATATATATATATATATATATATATATATATTTATTTCTCTTGTAAGGTGTATCCAGTCCACGGATCATCCATTACTTGTGGGATATTCTCATTCCCAACAGGAAGTTGCAAGAGGACACCCACAGCAGAGCTGTTATATAGCTCCTCCCCTAACTGCCATATCCAGTCATTCTCTTGCAACTCTCAACACGCATGGAGGTAGTAAGAGAGAGTGGTGAAATATAGTTAGTTTTTTATCTTCAATCAAAAGTTTATTTTAAATGGTACTGGAGTTGTACTATTTTATCCCAGGCAGTAAATAGAAGAAGAATCTGCCTGGGTTTTCTATGATCTTAGCAGGTTGTAACTAAGATCCATTGCTGTTCTCACATATGTCTGAGGAGAGAGGTAACTTCAGCGTGAGAATGGCGTGCAGGTTACTCTGCTATGAGGTATGTGCAGTTACAATTTTTTCTAGAAATGGAAAATGCTAGAAAATGCTGCTGATACCGGATTAATGTAAGTTAAGCCTGAATACAGTGATTTAATAGCGACTGGTATCATATTGCAATTTTATAAGGGTATTACCCCTGAGAGTAAGCATAAAACGTTTGCTGGCATGTTTAATCGTTTTTATATATGCTTTGGTGATAAAACTTTATGGGGCCTAGTTTTTTCCACATGGCTGGCTTAAATTTTGCCTAGAAACAGTTTCCTGAGGCTTTCCACTGTTGTAGTATGAGTGGGAGGGGCCTATTTTAGCGCTTTTTGCGCAGTTAAAATTACAGACTGAGACATCCAGCTTCCCTCAGAAGTCCCCTGAATGCTATAGGACATCTCTAAAGGGCTCAAAGGCTTTCCAAAGTCGTTTATTGGGGAAGGTAGGGCCACAGCAGAGCTGTGGCAGTTTGTTGTGACTGTTAAAAAAACGTCTATATCGTTTTTTTTATCCGTTTTTTGAACTAAGGGGTTAATCATCCATTTGCAAGTGGGTGCAATGCTCTGTTAGCTTATTACATACACTGTAAAAATTTTGTTTGATTTACTGCCTTTTTTCACTGTTTTTCAAATTTTGACAAAATTTGTTTCTCTTAAAGGCACAGTACCGTTTTTTATATTTGCTTGTTAACTTGATTTAAAGTGTTTTCCAAGCTTGCTCGTCTCATTGCTAGTCTGTACAAACATGTCTGACATAGAGGAAACTCCTTGTTCATTATGTTTAAAAGCCATGGTGGAACCCCCTCTTAGAATGTGTACCAAATGTACTGATTTCACTTTAAGCAATAAAGATCATATTTTGTCTTTAAAAAATTTATCACCAGAGGAATCTGACGAGGGGGAAGTTATGCCGACTAACTCTCCCCACGTGTCAGATCCTTTGACTCCCGCTCAAGGGACTCACGCTCAAATGGCGCCAAGTACATCTAGGGCGCCCATAGCGATTACTTTACAAGACATGGCGGCAGTCATGGAAAATACACTGTCAGCTGTATTAGCCAGACTACCTGAATTTAGAGGTAAGCGAGATAGCGCTGGGGTTAGACGAAATGCAGAGCATACTGACGCTTTAAGAACCATGTCTGATACTGCCTCACAATATGCAGAAGCTGAGGAAGGAGAGCTTCAGTCTGTGGGTGATGTTTCTGACTCAGGAAAGATGCCTGATTCTGATATTTCTACATTTAAATTTAAGCTTGAACACCTCCGCGTGTTGCTCAGGGAGGTTTTAGCTGCTCTGAATGACTGTGATACAATTGCAGTGCCAGAGAAATTGTGTAGACTGGATAAATACTATGCAGTGCCGATGTGTACTGATGTTTTTCCAATACCTAAAAGGTTTACAGAACTTATTAATAAGGAATGGGATAGACCAGGTGTGCCGTTCTCTCCCCCTCCTATTTTTAGAAAAATGTTTCCAATAGACGCCACCACACGGGACTTATGGCAGACAGTTCCTAAGGTGGAGGGAGCAGTTTCTACTCTAGCAAAGCGTACTACTATCCCTGTCGAGGACAGTTGTGCTTTTTTAGATCCAATGGATAAAAAATTTGAAGGTTACCTTAAGAAAATGTTTGTTCAACAAGGTTTTATCCTACAGCCCCTTGCATGCATTGCTCCGGTCACTGCTGCTGCGGCGTTCTGGTTTGAGTCTCTGGAAGAGGCTTTACAGGTAGCGACTCCATTGGATGACATACTTGGCAAGCTTAGAGCTCTTAAGCTAGCCAATTCTTTTGTTTCTGATGCCATTGTTCATTTGACTAAACTAACAGCTAAGAATTCTGGTTTTGCTATACAGGCGCGCAGGGCGCTATGGCTTAAATCATGGTCAGCTGACGTGACTTCAAAATCTAAGCTACTTAACATTCCCTTCAAGGAGATTATTGCTGATATCACTGGAGGAAAAGGTCATGCCCTTCCTCAGGACAGGTCCAAATCAAGGGCCAAACACTCTAATTTTCGTGCCTTTCGAAACTTCAAGGCAGGCGCGGCATCAACTTCCTCTAATGCAAAACAAGAGGGAACTTTTGCTCAGTCCAAGACGGTCTGGAGACCAAACCAGACCTGGAACAAAGGTAAGCGTGGGCAAGAGATTTCCAGGATCCCTGGGCGTTGGAAATTATATCCCAGGGATATCTTCTGGACTTCAAAGCTTCCCCCCCAGACAGGGTTTTTACTCAAATCTGTTTGTGGTTCCCAAAAAAGAGGTAACCTTCAGACCAATTTTGGATCTAAAGATCTTAAACAAATTCCTCAGAGTTCCATCATTCAAGATGGAAACTATTCGTACCATCCTACCTATGATCCAGGAGGGTCAATATAGGACTACAGTGGATTTAAAGGATGCTTATCTTCACATTCCGATACACAAAGATCATCGATTTCTCAGGTTTGCCTTTCTAGACAGGCATTACCAGTTTGTAGCTCTTCCCTTTGGATTAGCTACAGCCCCAAGAAACTTTACGAAGGTTCTGGGGTCGCTTCTGGCGGTCCTAAGGCCGCGGCGCATAGCAGTGGCCCCTTATTTAGACGACATCCTGATACAGGCGTCAAACTTCCAAATTGCCAAGTCTCATACGGACGTAGTACTGGCATTTCTGAGAACGCATGGGTGGAAAGTGAACGAGGAAAAGAGTTCTCTATCCCCACTCACAAGAGCTTCCTAGGGATTCTGATAGATTCTGTAGAAATGAAAATTTACCTGACGGAGTCCAGGTTATCAAAGCTTCTAAATTCCTGCCGTGTTCTTCATTCCATTCCGCGCCCTTCGGTGGCTCAGTGCATGGAAGAAATCGGCTTAATGGTAGCGGCAATGGACATAGTGCCGTTTGCACGCCTACTTCTCAGACCGCTGCAACTATGCATGCTCAGTCAGTGGAACGGGGATTACACAGATTTGTCCCCTCTACTAAATCTGGATCAAGAGACCAGGGATTCTCTTCTCTGGTGGCTATCTCGGGTCCATCTGTCCAAAGGACCTGGTATGCAGATCTGGTGAACATGTCATCCTTTCCACCATGGACTCTGCCTCTGAGACAGGACCTTCTACTTTAGGGTCCTTTCAACCATCCAAATCTAATTTCTCTGAGACTGACTGCATGGAGATTGAACGCTTGATTTTATCAAAGCGTGGCTTCTCCGAGTCAGTCATTGATACCTTAATACAGGCACGAAAGCCTGTCACCAGGAAAATTTTCCATAAAATATGGCGTACATATCTTTATTGGTGTGAATCCAAGGGCTACTCATGGAGTAAGGTCAGGATTCCCAGGATATTATCTTTTCTCCAAGATGGTTTGGAAAAAGGATTGTCAGCTAGTTCCTTAAAAGGACAGATTTCTGCTCTGTCTATTCTTTTGCACAAGCGTCTGGCAGATGTTCCAGACGTTCAGGCATTTTATCAGGCTTTGGTTAGAATCAAGCCTGTGTTTAAACCTGTTGCTCCCCCATGGAGCTTAAATTTGGTTCTTAAGGTTCTTCAAGGAGTTCCGTTTGAACCTCTTCATTCCATAGATATCAAACTTTTATCTTGGAAAGTTCTTTTTTTGGTAGCTATTTCCTCGGCTCGTAGAGTCTCCGAGTTATCTGCTTTACAATGTGATTCTCCTTATCTGATCTTCCATACGGATAAGGTAGTCCTGCGTACCAAACCTGGGTTTTTACCTAAGGTGGTATCTAACAAGAATATCAATCAAGAGATTGTTGTTCCATCCTTGTGTCCTAATCCTTCTTCAAAGAAGGAACGTCTATTACACAATCTTGACGTGGTTCGTGCTTTAAAGTTTTACTTACAAGCTACTAAAGATTTTCGTCAAACATCTGCTTTGTTTGTTGTCTACTCTGGACAGAGGAGAGGTCAAAAGGCTTCGGCAACCTCTTTCTTTTTGGCTAAAAAGCATAATCCGCTTAGCCTATGAGACTGCTGGCCAGCAGCTTCCTGAAAAGATTACAGCTCATTCTACTAGAGCTGTGGCTTCCACTTGGGCCTTTAAAAATGAGGCTTCTGTTGAACAGATTTGCAAGGCGGCGACTTGGTCTTCGCTTCATACTTTTTCAAAATTTTACAAATTTGATACTTTTGCTTCTTCGGAGGCTATTTTTGGGAGAAAGGTTTTACAGGCAGTGGTACCTTCCGATTAAGTACCTGCCTTGTCCCTCCCTTCATCCGTGTACTTTAGCTTTGGTATTGGTATCCCACAAGTAATGGATGATCCGTGGACTGGATACACCTTACAAGAGAAAACACAATTTTTGCTTACCTGATAAATTTATTTATCTTGTGGTGTATCCAGTCCACGGCCCGCCCTGTCATTTTAAGGCAGATAATTTTTTCATTTAAACTACAGTCACCACTGCACCCTATGGTTTCTCCTTTCTCTGCGTGTTTTCGGTCGAATGACTGGATATGGCAGTTAGGGGAGGAGCTATATAACAGCTCTGCTGTGGGTGTCCTCTTGCAACTTCCTGTTGGGAATGAGAATATCCCACAAGTAATGGATGATCCGTGGACTGGATACACCACAAGAGAAATAAATTTATCAGGTAATCATAAATTGTGTTTTTATATATATATATATATATATATATATATATATATATATATATATATATATATATACATACTGTATATACATTCATCCATAAAGGGTCGGCACACCTTCACAAACGTTTCTTCTGTAGTCATTCCAAACATTAAAGGGATTCTGAACCCAAATTTTTTCTTTCATGATTCGGATAGAGCATGCAATTTTAAGCAACTTTCTAATTTACTTCGTTCTCTTGATATATTTATTTGAAAAAGAAAACATCTAAGCTAAGGAGCCAGCAAATTTGTGGTTCAGAACCATGGACAGCATTTGTTTATTGGTGCTGTCCAATCAGCAAGGACAACCCAGGTTGTTCACCAAAAATGGGCCGGCATCTAAACTTAAATTCTTGCTTTTCAAATAAACATACCAAGAGAATGAAGAAAATTTGATAATAGGAGTACATTAGAAAGTTGCTTAAAATTGCATGCTCTATCTGAATCACAAAAGAAAAAATTTGGGTACAGTGTCCCTTTAATAAGAATCATGAAGAACACCGCTCCTTCTTTTGCAAACATCATGTGTTTGTTCCAATGTTTCGGCCCCCATTTGGGCCTTTGTCAGGCCCAAATGAAACTTTGGAATAAACACATAATTTTTGGTTTGCAAAAGAAGGAGCTTTGTCTTCATGATTCATATATATATATATATATATATATATATATATATATATATATATATATTAGTGTGTATCATTCCCTCTGGGAGCTCTAGTTCTCTATGTACAGCCTATGAAGTACCAAGTTTGTGATTATGCCTTTTTACATTAGTTTAACATTTTGATTTATGCTTAACTTACCACTGTACTTGTGCTGAAAATGCATTCTTAAACTACAACTAGTAAAAATGTCAACATGTTCTCTTACATACCTGTTTTTTCTTTCTCAGGCTGTCTTATCTGAGGTGGCATTAGTTGAAGATGGAGGGGAAGTAGAGGAACCAGTCGGTAAGAGGTGAGTCTTACCTTTGCCCTTGTTTCACAACTTGAAAGTTTTTTGAAACATTTGTGTAAGTTTATGCATCTGCTGATAAAGCCTTGTACTAAATAGCCAACAAACATATTGAATATTCCCTTTAAAAAAACAAACCTGATTTGGGTGTTTTTCCTTATTGCAGGATTATTTTAGTACTTAATTTATTACACATGTAAGCACACTTTTTATTAAGATATATTTGGATTGGTAGTTAACCAAATGTTTATGGGCGAATGAAAAACCACGTCATCTGGTTAAGGGGTGCTATCGAAACTCGTGTACCCTCACTTGCTCTTACCTTCCAAATCCCTGGTGGTCCAGTGAACCAACGTTGCAGAGGGAAATCTGGGGATGCTGTTGATGTAACCAAGCTCCAGAAACCAGGAAGTGGAGAGGCAATACCAAAGGACTTAAGGGACAGTCTACACCAAAATATTTATTGTTTAAAAAGATAGACTTACCACCCATTCCACAGCTTTGCACAACCAACATTGTTATATTAATATATTTTTTAAACTTTAAACCTTCAAATTTCTTCCTGTTTCTAAACCTCTGCAGTCCGCTTCTTATCTTATGCATTTTTATAGTTTTCACAGCCAGAAAGGCCTAGTTCATGTGTGAATATAGATAACGTGCTCATTCCTGTGGAGTTATTCATGTCAGCATTGTCTAAAATACCTGCCTGTAAATAACCCTGAAGTAAGGGGAGCAGTCTGCAAAGGCTTAGATGCAACGTGATCACAGAGGTAAAAAGTATATTAATTTAATCTTGCTGATTATGCAAAATTGGGGAATGGTTAATAAAGGGATCTTTTTAAACAATAAAAAGTTTGGAATAGACTGTCCCTTTAATGGAGCTGGATGGGGATTAAGTATTTTAACTCCTCAATCTAAGCTTCCTTAAAGGGACATGAAACACCAAATTTTTCTTTTATGATTCAGATACATCATACAATTTTTTTATTTTTTTATTTTAAACCAACCATGTGCCATGAGCAACAGAAAACAAAAGAAAAGATACAATGTTAACGCCTAGCAAGACAAATAAATGTATTTCTCTTGTAAGGTGTATCCAGTCCACGGATCATCCATTACTTGTGGGGATATTCTCATTCCCAACAGGAAGTTGCAAGAGGACACCCACAGCAGAGCTGTCTATATAGCTCCTCCCCTAACTGCCATATCCAGTCATTCTCTTGCAGCTCTCAACAAGCATGGAGGTAGTAAGAGAGAAGTGGTGAAATGTAGCTGTTATTTTGCTTCAATCAAAAGTTTATTATTTTTAAATGGTACCGGAGTTGTACTATTTTGTTCCAGGCAGAAAAATAGAAGAATCTGCCTGTGATTTCTATGATCTTAGCAGGTTGTAACTAAGATCCATTGCTGTTCTCACACATGACTGAAGAGAGAGATAACTTCAGCGGGGGAATGGCGTGCAGGTTATCCTGCTATGAGGTATGTGCAGTTAAGATTTTTCTAGAAGATGTGAATGCTAGAAAATGCTGCTGATACCAAATTTTTGTAAGGTAAGCCTGAATACAGTGATTTAATAGCGACTGGTATCATGCTTACTTTCTGAGGTAATACTCTTTTATATTTACAATATAAAACGTTTGCTGGCATGTTTAAACGTTTTTATATATAATTTGGTGATAAAACTTTATTGGGGCCTAGTTTTTTCCACATGGCTGGCTTAAATTTGCCTAGAAACAGTTTCCTGAGGCTTTCCACTGTGTTACTATGAGTGGGAGGGGCCTAATTTAGCGCTTTTTTGCGCAGTAACTTTTACAGACTGAGACATCCAGCTTCCTCCAGGAGTCCCCTGAATGCTATAGGACATCTCTAAAGGGCTCTTAGGCTTTCCAAAATCGTTTGTTGGGGAAGGTAGGCCCACAGCAAGGCTGTGGCAGTTTGGTGTGACTGTTAAAAAACGTCTATCGTTTTTTTTTATCCGTTTTTTGAACTAAGGGGTTAATCATCCATTTGCAAGTGGGTGCAATGCTCTGTTAGCTTATTATACACACTGTAAAAATTTTGTTTGATTTACTGCCTTTTTTCACTGTTTTTCAATTTCTGACAAAATTTGTTTCTCTTAAAGGCACAGTACCGTTTCTTATATTTGCTTGTTAACTTGATTTAAAGTGTTTTCCAAGCTTGCTAGTCTCATTGCTAGTCTGTACAAACATGTCTGACATAGAGGAAACTCCTTGTTCATTATGTTTAAAAGCCATTGTGGAACCCCCTCTTAGAATGTGTACCAAATGTACTGATTTCACTTTAAGCAATAAAGATCATATTCTGTCTTTAAAAAATTTATCACCAGAGGAATCTGACGAGGGGGAAGTTATGCCGACTAACTCTCCCCACGTGTCAGATCCTTTGACTCCCGCTCAAGGGACTCACGCTCAAATGGCGCCAAGTACATCAAGGGCGCCCATAGCGTTTACTTTACAAGACATGGCGGCAGTCATGGATAATACACTGTCAGCGGTATTAGCCAGACTACCTGAATTTAGAGGAAAGCGAGATAGCTCTGGAGTGAGACGAAATACAGAGCATACTGACGCTTTAAGAGCTATGTCTGATGCTGCCTCACAATATGCAGAAGCTGAAGGAGAGCTTCTTTCTGTGGGTGATGTTTCTGACTCAGGGAAGATGATGCAACCTGATTCTGATATCTCTACATTTAAATGTAAGCTTGAACACCTCCGCGTGTTGCTCAGGGAGGTTTTAGCTGCTCTGAATGACTGTGATACAATTGCAGTGCCAGAGAAATTGTGTAGACTGGATAAATACTATGCAGTGCCGGTGTGCACTGATGTTTTTCCAATACCTAAAAGGTTTACAGAACTTATTAATAAGGAATGGGATAGACCAGGTGTGCCGTTCTCTCCCCCTCCTATTTTTAGAAAAATGTTTCCAATAGACGCCACCACACGGGACTTATGGCAGACAGTTCCTAAGGTGGAGGGAGCAGTTTCTACTCTAGCAAAGCGTACTACTATCCCTGTCGAGGACAGTTGTGCTTTCTTAGATCCAATGGATAAAAAGTTAGAGGGTTACCTTAAGAAAATGTTTATTCAACAAGGTTTTATCCTACAGCCCCTTGCATGCATTGCTCCTGTCACTGCTGCTGCGGCGTTCTGGTTTGAGTCTCTGGAAGAGGCTTTACAGGTAGCGACTCCATTGGATGACATACTTGACAAGCTTAGAGCACTTAAGCTAGCCAATTCTTTTGTTTCTGATGCCATTGTTCATTTGACTAAACTAACGGCTAAGAATTCTGGTTTTGCTATCCAGGCGCGCAGAGCGCTATCGCTTAAATCATGGTCAGCTGACGTTACTTCAAAGTCTAAGCTGCTTAACATTCCCTTCAAGGGGCAGACCCTATTCGGGCCTGGTTTGAAGGAAATTATTGCTGATATCATTGGAGGAAAAGGTCATGCCCTTCCTCAGGATAGGTCCAAATCAAGGGCCAAACAGTCTAATTTTCGTGCCTTTCGAAACTTCAAGGCAAGTGCGGCATCAACTTCCTCTAATGCAAAACAAGAGGGAACTTTTGCTCAGTCCAAGACGGTCTGGAGACCTAACCAGACCTGGAACAAAGGTAAGCAGGCCAAAAAGCCTGATGCTGCCTCTAAGACAGCATGAAGGAATGGCCCCCTATCCGGTAACGGATCTAGTAGGTGGCAGACTTTCGCTCTTCACCCAGGCGTGGGCAAGAGATGTCCAGGATCCCTGGGCGTTGGAAATTATATCCCAGGGATATCTTCTGGACTTCAAGGCTTCCCCCCCAAAAGGGAGATTTCACCTTTCACAATTATCTGCAAACCAGATAAAGAGAGAGGCATTCTTACACTGTGTACAAGACCTCCTAGTTATGGGAGTGATCCATCCAGTTCCAAAGGAGGAACAGGGACAGGGATTTTACTCAAATCTGTTTGTGGTTCCCAAAAAAGAGGGAACCTTCAGACCAATTTTGGATCTAAAGATCTTAAACAAATTCCTCAGAGTTCCATCTTTCAAGATGGAGACTATTCGTACCATCCTACCTATGATCCAGGAGGGTCAATATATGACTACAGTGGATTTAAAGGATGCTTATCTTCACATTCCGATACACAAAGATCATCATCGGTTTCTCAGGTTTGCCTTCCTAGACAGGCATTACCAGTTTGTAGCTCTTCCCTTTGGGTAGCTCTTCCCTTTGCCCCAAGAATTTTTACGAAGGTTCTGGGGTCGCTTCTGGCGGTCCTAAGGCCGCGGGGCATAGCAGTGGCCCCTTATTTAGACGACATCCTGATTCAGGCGTCAAACTTCCAAATTGCCAAGTCTCATACGGACATAGTGTTGGCATTTCTGAGGTTGCATGGGTGGAAGGTGAACGAGGAAAAGAGTTCTCTATCCCCCCTCACAAGAGTTTCCTTCCTAGGGACTCTGATAGATTCTGTAGAAATGTAAATTTACCTGACGGAGTCTAGGTTATCAAAACTTCTAAATTCCTGCCGTGTTCTTTATTCCATTCCTCACCCTTCGGTGGCTCAGTGCATGGAAGTAATCGGCTTAATGGTAGTGGCAATGGACATAGTGCCGTTTGCACGCCTACATCTCAGACCGCTGCAACTCTGCATGCTCAGTCAGTGGAATGGGGATTACACAGATTTGTCCCCTCTACTAAATCTGGATCAAGAGACCAGGGAATCTCTTCTCTGGTGGCTATCTCGGGTCCATCTGTCCAAAGGTATGACCTTTCGCAGGCCAGATTGGACAATTGTAACAACAGATGCCAGCCTTCTAGGTTGGGGTGCAGTCTGGAACTTCCTGAAGGCTCAGGGATCGTGGACTCAGGAGGAGTCACTCCTTCCAATAAACATTCTGGAACTAAGAGCGATATTCAATGCTCTTCAGGCTTGGCCTCAGCGACAATGAGGTTCATCAGATTTCAGTCGGACAACATCACGACTGTGGCTTACATCAACCATCAAGGGGGAACAAGGAGTTCCCTAGCGATGTTAGAAGTCTCAAAGATAATTCGCTGGGCAGAGATTCACTCTTGCCATCTATCAGCTATCCATATCCCAGGTGTAGAGAACTGGGAGGCGGATTTTCTAAGTCGACAGACTTTTCATCCGGGGGAGTGGGAACTCCATCCGGAGGTGTTTGCACAATTGGTTCATCGTTGGGGAAAACCAGAACTGGATCTCATGGCGTCTCGCCAGAACACCAAGCTTCCTTGTTACGGATCCAGGTCCAGGGACCCAAAGGCAACGCTGATAGATGCTCTAGCAGCGCCGTGGTCCTTCAACCTGGCTTATGTGTTTCCACCGTTTCCTCTGCTCCCTCGTCTGATTGCCAAAATCAAGCAGGAGAGCGCATCAGTGATCTTGATAGCGCCTGCTTGGCCACGCAGGACTTTGTATGCAGATCTGGTGGACATGTCATCCTTTCTACCATGGACTCTGCCGCTGAGACAGGACCTTCTACTTCAAGGTCCTTTCAACAATCCAAATCTAATTTCTCTGAGGCTGACTGCCTGGAGATTGAACGCTTGATTTTATCAAAGTGTGGTTTCTCCGAGTCAGTCATTGATACCTTAATTCAGGCACGAAAGCCTGTCACCAGGAAAATCTATCATAAGATATGCCGTAAATATCTTTATTGGTGTGAATCCAAGGGCTACTCATGGAGTAAGGTCAGGATTCCCAGGATATTATCTTTTCTCCAAGATGGATTGGAGAAAGGATTGTCAGCTAGTTCCTTAAAGGGACAGATTTCTGCGCTATCTATTCTTTTGCACAAGCGTCTGGCGGATGTCCCAGACGTTCAGGCATTTTGTCAGGCTTTAGTTAGAATCAAGCCTGTGTTTAAACCTGTTGCTCCACCTTGGAGCTTAAATTTGGTTCTTAAAGTTCTTCAGGGGGTTCCGTTTGAACCTCTTCATTCCATAGATATCAAACTTTTATCTTGGAAAGTTCTTTTTTTGGTAGCTATTTCCTCGGCTCGTAGAGTTTCCGAGTTATCTGCCTTACAATGTGATTCTCCTTATCTGATCTTCCATGCAGATAAGGTAGTTCTGCGTACCAAACCTGGGTTTTTACCTAAGGTGGTATCTAATAAGAATATCAATCAAGAGATTGTTGTTCCGTCTTTGTGTCCTAATCCTTCAAAGAAGGAACGTCTATTACACAATCTGGACGTGGTTCGTGCTTTAAAGTTTTACTTACAAGCTACTAAAGATTGTTTGTTGTCTACTCTGGACAGAGGAGAGGTCAAAAGGCTTTGGCAACCTCTTTCTTTTTGGCTAAAAAGCATAATCCGCTTAGCCTATGAGACTGCTGGCCAGCAGCCTCCAGAAAGGATTACAGCTAATTCTACTAGAGCTGTGGCTTCCACATGGGCCTTTAAAAATGAGGCTTCTGTTGAACAGATTTGGAAGGCGGCAACTTGGTCTTCGCTTCATACTTTTTCAAAATTCTATAAATTTGATACTTTTGCTTCTTCGGAGGCTATTTTTGGGAGAAAGGTTTTACAGGCAGTGGTACCTTCCGTTTAAGTACCTGCCTTGTCCCTCCCTTCATCCGTGTACTTAAGCTTTGGTATTGGTATCCCACAAGTAATGGATGATCCGTGGACTGGATACACCTTACAAGAGAAAACATAATTTATGCTTACCTGATAAATTTCTCTTGTGGTGTATCCAGTCCACGGCCCGCCCTGTCATTTTAAGGCAGGTATTTTTTAATTTTAAACTACAGTCACCACTGCATCCTATGGTTTCTCCTTTCTCTGCTTGTTTTCGGTCGAATGACTGGATATGGCAGTTAGGGGAGGAGCTATATAGACAACTCTGCTGTGGGTGTCCTCTTGCAACTTCCTGTTGGGAATGAGAATATCCCCACAAGTAATGGGTGATCCGTGGACTGGATACACCACAAGAGAAATAAATTTATCAGGTAAGCATAAATTATGTTATTTACATCAATGAACACATCAACATTGTATAATACAGAATAGACAATAACACTAAACTTTCTTCTATCCGAGATATCTCGGCTGGGAATTTTATATTTTATAATACTAACAAAGTCCGATAGCCTGCCTTAGAGGGGAGTTAATGTTAAAAATTATTAATACTGTTGTTACCTCTACTATCCTAAAAGAAAATAAATTGAGTTATCAAAGCAATTGATCAACGGGTTATGTAAATTCTCCACCTACCCTATAACTCTAGAGATCAGGGATAAGAATCTGACCCTGTTCAACTGAGAGATGTTACAAGCTATAGGGATCAAGCGATATAGCTCATAAGATTTCCATATCTCAAGAGTTCCTTTATTCTGCAGATACTTATGCAAATTGATTATTACAAATGCCGGTTCTTCCCTTTCTCCTCCTTTTCCCCCCTTCCTGATTTAATTACCTAGTCGAATTGTGCTCTAGCTCTCCCCCAGAGAAGAGAGAATTAGGGAGACCTCCCCTCCCCACCTAATTCCCCTACCAAATGCCTAATAATACTATTTCCGTGATTCTGAATGGAAAGATCAAATGGTCAATTTCTCTGGGAGGGAATATTTTAATAAAGTTGGACCATTTCTTAAATAAGGAGGCTATTTCCTTATCAGAGTTCAGATCTGTGGCTAGTTGCTCAATTTTATATACTGTTTTTTAAGATAATTCTTTACTTCCATAACCGTTGGAGGAAAATTACTCTTCCATCTCTTGAAAATTAAGTTTCTGGCAGCAAGTATAACCAAATTTATTATCTTAGACTCATTTGATAGTAAGTTCTTGCCCACTAGGAAAATTATTTCTTTCAAAGAAAATGTGAAAGGGGTTAACTTAAATGATTTAAGTAACCAGAATTCTATTTTCTTGCAAAACGACTGTATTTTTGTACATACCCAAATCATATGTATTAAATTTGCAGCCGATAAACTGCACTTTGGACACTTATTGAAGTTCTTGTTATGCCACCTATAACCTTTCTCCTACATTGGTGTGTCCGGTCCACGGCTTCATCCTTACTTGTGGGAATATTCTCTTCCCCTACATTAAATGGCAAAGGGAGCACACAGCAAAAGCTGTCCATATAGTCCCCCCTCTGGCTCCGCCCCCCAGTCATTCTCTTTGCCTGCTCTGAACAAGTAGCATCTCCACGGGGATGGTAAAGAGTATGTGGTGTTAGTTGTAGTTTTATTTCTTCTATCAAGAGTTTGTTATTTTAAAATAGTGCCGGTTTGTACTATTTACTCTACAACAGAAAATGATGAAGAGTTCTGTTAAAAGAGGAGTATGATTTTAGCAACAGTAACTAAAATCCATTACTGTTCCCACGCAGGACTGTTGAAACCAGAGAACTTCAGTTGGGGGGAACAGTTTGCAGACTTTTCTGCTCCAGGTATGACTAGTCTCTTTTCTAACAAGACATAGTAATGCTAGAAGACTGTCATTTTCCCTTATGGGATCGGTAAGCCATTTTCTTAGACTCATAACAGAATGAAGGCTTATAAATGGGCTCTATACTGGTTGACACTATTGTGGGCTAAATCGATTGATTTATATAATATTTATATGACTTTTGGAGTGTTTTGTGACTTTGAAACACTTTTGGGAACGTTTTTATTACGCCTGGCAGTTGTTTAGACACCTAATCTAGTCAGAAAGGCCCCTTCACTCTGGTATGCAGAGGGAGGAGGCCTCATTTTCGCGCCTCAGTTGCGCACTTACTTTTGGAAGCAGTGCATGCAGCTTCATGTGAGAGGGTCCTGTGGCCATAAAAACGATTTCAAGAACGCTTATTTCTCCAACATAGGTGTGTCCGGTCCACGGCGTCATCCTTACTTGTGGGATATTCTCTTCCCCAACAGGAAATGGCAAAGAGCCCAGCAAAGCTGGTCACATGATCCCTCCTAGGCTCCGCCTACCCCAGTCATTCTCTTTGCCGTTGTACAGGCAACATCTCCACGGAGATGGCTTAGAGTTTTTTAGTGTTTAACTGTAGTTTTTATTATTCAATCAAGAGTTTGTTATTTTAAAATAGTGCTGGTATGTACTATTTACTCAGAAACAGAAAAGAGATGAAGATTTCTGTTTGTATGAGGAAAATGATTTTAGCACCGTAACTAAAATCCATGGCTGTTCCACACAGGACTGTTGAGAGCAATTAACTTCAGTTGGGGGAACAGTGTGCAGTCTCTTGCTGCTTGAGGTATGACACATTCTAACAAGACGATGTAATGCTGGAAGCTGTCATTTTTCCCTATGGGATCCGGTAAGCCATGTTTATTACGATGGTAAATAAGGGCTTCACAAGGGCTTATTAAGATTGTAGACTTTTCTGGGCTAAATCGATTCAGTTTTAAAACATATTTAGCTTTGAGGAATCATTTTATCTGGGTTTTATTGATATTATAATATCGGCAGGCACTGTATTAGACACCTTATTTCTCTGGGGCTTTCCCAAAGCATAAGCAGAGCCTCATTTTCGCGCCGGTGTGGCGCACTTGTTTTTGAGAGGCATGGCATGCAGTCGCATGTGAGAGGAGCTCTGATACTTAGAAAAGACTTTCTGAAGGCGTCATTTGGTATCGTATTCCCCTTTGGGCTTGGTTGGGTCTCAGCAAAGCAGATACCAGGGACTGTAAAGGGGTTAAAGTGTTAAAACGGCTCCGGTTCCGTTATTTTAAGGGTTAAAGCTTCCAAATTTGGTGTGCAATACTTTTAAGGCTTTAAGACACTGTGGTGAAAATTTGGTGAATTTTGTACAATTCCTTCATGTTTTTTCGCAATTGCAGTAATAAAGTGTGTTCAGTTTAAAATTTAAAGTGACAGTAACGGTTTTATTTTAAAACGTTTTTTGTACTTTATTATCAAGTTTATGCCTGTTTAACATGTCTGAACTACCAGATAGACTGTGTTCTGAATGTGGGGAAGCCAGAATTCCTGTTCATTTAAATAAATGTGATTTATGTGATAATGACAATGATGCCCAAGATGATTCCTCAAGTGAGGGGAGTAAGCATGGTACTGCATCATTCCCTCCTTCGTCTACACGAGTCTTGCCCACTCAGGAGGCCCCTAGTACATCTAGCGCGCCAATACTGCTTACTATGCAACAATTAACGGCTGTAATGGATAATTCTGTCAAAAACATTTTAGCCAAAATGAACCCTTGTCAGCGTAAGCGTGGCTGCTCTGTTTTAGTTACTGAAGAGCATGACGACGCTGATATTAATATCTCTGAAGGGCCCCTAACCCAATCTGAGGGGGCCAGGGAGGTTTTGTCTGAGGGAGAAATTACTGATTCAGGGAACATTTCTCAACAGGCTGAACCTGATGTAATTGCATTTAAATTTAAGTTGGAACATCTCCGCATTCTGCTTAAGGAGGTATTATCCACTCTGGATGATTGTGAAAAGTTGGTCATCCCAGAGAAACTATGTAAAATGGACAAGTTCCTAGAGGTGCCGGAGCTCCCAGAAGCTTTTCCTATACCCAAGCGGGTGGCGGACATTGTTAATAAAGAATGGGAAAGGCCCGGTATTCCTTTCGTCCCTCCCCCCATATTTAAAAAATTGTTTCCTATGGTCGACCCCAGAAAGGACTTATGGCAGACAGTCCCCAAGGTCGAGGGAGCGGTTTCTACTTTAAACAAACGCACCACTATACCCATAGAGGATAGTTGCGCTTTCAAAGATCCTATGGATAAAAAATTAGAAGGTTTGCTTAAAAAGATGTTTGTTCAGCAGGGTTACCTTCTACAACCAATTTCATGCATTGTCCCTGTCACTACAGCCGCATGTTTCTGGTTTGATGAACTGATAAAGGCGCTCGATAGTGATTCTCCTCCTTATGAGGAGATTATGGACAGAATCAATGCTCTCAAATTGGCTAATTCTTTCACCCTAGACGCCACCTTGCAATTGGCTAGGTTAGCGGCTAAGAATTCTGGGTTTGCTATTGTGGCGCGCAGAGCGCTTTGGTTGAAATCTTGGTCGGCTGACGCGTCTTCCAAGAACAAGCTACTAAACATTCCTTTCAAGGGGAAAACGCTGTTTGGCCCTGACTTGAAAGAGATTATCTCGGATATCACTGGGGGTAAGGGCCACGCCCTTCCTCAGGATCGGCCTTTCAAGGCGAAAAATAGACCCAATTTTCGTCCCTTTCGTAAAAACGGACCAGCCCAAAGTGCTACGTCCTCTAAGCAAGAGGGTAATACTTCTCAAGCCAAGCCAGCTTGGAGACCAATGCAAGGCTGGAACAAGGGAAAGCAGGCCAAGAAGCCTGCCACTGCTACCAAGACAGCATGAAATATTGGCCCCCGATCCGGGACCGGATCTGGTGGGGGGCAGACTCTCTCTCTTCGCTCAGGCTTGGGCAAGAGATGTTCTGGATCCCTGGGCGCTAGAAATAGTCTCCCAGGGTTATCTTCTGGAATTCAAGGGACTTCCCCCAAGGGGGAGGTTCCACAGGTCTCAGTTGTCTTCAGACCACATAAAAAGACAGGCGTTCTTACATTGTGTAGAAGACCTGTTAAAAATGGGAGTGATTCATCCTGTTCCACTAAGAGAACAAGGGATGGGGTTCTACTCCAATCTGTTCATAGTTCCCAAAAAAGAGGGAACGTTCAGACCAATCTTAGATCTCAAGATCTTAAACAAGTTTCTCAAGGTTCCATCTTTCAAGATGGAAACCATTCGAACTATTCTTCCTTCCATCCAGGAGGGTCAATTCATGACCACGGTGGATTTAAAGGATGCGTATCTACATATTCCTATCCACAAGGAACATCATCGGTTCCTAAGGTTTGCATTCCTGGACAAACATTACCAGTTCGTGGCGCTTCCTTTCGGATTAGCCACTGCTCCAAGGATTTTCACAAAGGTACTAGGCTCCCTTCTAGCGGTGCTAAGACCAAGGGGCATTGCAGTAGTACCTTACCTGGACGACATTCTGATTCAAGCGTCGTCCCTTCCTCAAGCAAAGGCTCACACGGACATTGTCCTGGCCTTTCTCAGATCTCACGGCTGGAAAGTGAACGTGGAAAAGAGTTCTCTATCCCCGTCAACAAGGGTTCCCTTCTTGGGAACAATTATAGACTCTTTAGAAATGAGGATCTTTCTAACAGAGGCCAGAAAAACAAAACTTCTAGACTCTTGTCGGATACTTCATTCCGTTCCTCTTCCTTCCATAGCTCAGTGCATGGAAGTGATCGGGTTGATGGTAGCGGCGATGGACATAGTTCCTTTTGCGCGCATTCATCTAAGACCATTACAACTGTGCATGCTCAGTCAGTGGAATGGGGACTATACAGACTTGTCTCCGAAGATACAAGTAAATCAGAGGACCAGAGACTCACTCCGTTGGTGGCTGTCCCTGGACAATCTGTCTCAAGGGATGACGTTCCGCAGACCAGAGTGGGTCATTGTCACGACCGACGCCAGTCTGATGGGCTGGGGCGCGGTCTGGGGATCCCTGAAAGCTCAGGGTCTTTGGTCTCGGGAAGAATCTCTTCTACCGATAAATATTCTGGAACTGAGAGCGATATTCAATGCTCTCAAGGCCTGGCCTCGGCTAGCGAGGACCAAGTTCATACGGTTTCAATCAGACAACATGACAACTGTTGCGTACATCAACCATCAGGGGGGAACAAGGAGTTCCCTAGCGATGGAAGAAGTGACCAAAATCATTCTATGGGCGGAGTCTCACTCCTGCCACCTGTCTGCTATCCACATCCCAGGAGTGGAAAATTGGGAAGCGGATTTTCTGAGTCGTCAGACATTGCATCCGGGGGAGTGGGAACTCCATCCGGAAATCTTTGCCCAAGTCACTCACCTGTGGGGCATTCCAGACATGGATCTGATGGCCTCTCGTCAGAACTTCAAAGTTCCTTGCTACGGGGCCAGATCCAGGGATCCCAAGGCGGCTCTAGTGGATGCACTAGTAGCACCTTGGACCTTCAAACTAGCTTATGTGTTCCCGCCATTTCCTCTCATCCCCAGGCTGGTAGCCAGGATCAATCAGGAGAGGGCGTCGGTGATCTTGATAGCTCCTGCGTGGCCACGCAGGACTTGGTATGCAGATCTGGTGAATATGTCATCGGCTCCACCTTGGAAGCTACCTTTGAGACGAGACCTTCTTGTTCAGGGTCCGTTCGAACATCCGAATCTGGTTTCACTCCAGCTGACTGCTTGGAGATTGAACGCTTGATTTTATCGAAGCGAGGATTCTCAGATTCTGTTATCGATACTCTTGTTCAGGCCAGAAAGCCTGTAACTAGAAAGATTTACCGCAAAATTTGGAAAAAATATATCTGTTGGTGTGAATCTAAAGGATTCCCTTGGGACAAGGTTAAGATTCCTAGGATTCTATCCTTCCTTCAAGAAGGATTGGAAAAAGGATTATCTGCTAGTTCCCTGAAGGGACAGATTTCTGCCTTGTCGGTATTACTTCACAAAAAGCTGGCAGCTGTGCCAGATGTTCAAGCCTTTGTTCAGGCTCTGGTTAGAATCAAGCCTGTTTACAAACCTTTGACTCCTCCTTGGAGTCTCAATTTAGTTCTTTCAGTTCTTCAGGGGGTTCCGTTTGAACCCTTACATTCCGTTGATATTAAGTTATTATCTTGGAAAGTTTTGTTTTTAGTTGCGATTTCTTCTGCTAGAAGAGTCTCAGAATTATCTGCTCTGCAGTGTTCTCCTCCTTATCTGGTGTTCCATGCAGATAAGGTGGTTTTACGTACTAAACCTGGTTTTCTTCCAAAAGTTGTTTCTAACAAAAACATTAACCAGGAGATTATCGTACCTTCTCTGTGTCCAAAACCAGTTTCAAAGAAGGAACGTTTGTTGCACAATTTGGATGTTGTTCGCGCTCTAAAATTCTATTTAGATGCTACAAAGGATTTTAGACAAACATCTTCCTTGTTTGTTGTTTATTCAGGTAAAAGGAGAGGTCAAAAAGCAACTTCTACCTCTCTCTCTTTTTGGATTAAAAGCATCATCAGATTGGCTTACGAGACTGCCGGACGGCAGCCTCCCGAAAGAATCACAGCTCATTCCACTAGGGCTGTGGCTTCCACATGGGCCTTCAAGAACGAGGCTTCTGTTGATCAGATATGTAGGGCAGCGACTTGGTCTTCACTGCACACTTTTACCAAATTTTACAAGTTTGATACTTTTGCTTCTTCTGAGGCTATTTTTGGGAGAAAGGTTTTGCAAGCCGTGGTGCCTTCCATTTAGGTGACCTGATTTGCTCCCTCCCTTCATCCGTGTCCTAAAGCTTTGGTATTGGTTCCCACAAGTAAGGATGACGCCGTGGACCGGACACACCTATGTTGGAGAAAACAGAATTTATGTTTACCTGATAAATTTCTTTCTCCAACGGTGTGTCCGGTCCACGGCCCGCCCTGGTTTTTTAATCAGGTCTGATAATTTATTTTCTTTAACTACAGTCACCACGGTACCATATGGTTTCTCCTATGCAAATATTCCTCCTTAACGTCGGTCGAATGACTGGGGTAGGCGGAGCCTAGGAGGGATCATGTGACCAGCTTTGCTGGGCTCTTTGCCATTTCCTGTTGGGGAAGAGAATATCCCACAAGTAAGGATGACGCCGTGGACCGGACACACCGTTGGAGAAAGAAATTTATCAGGTAAACATAAATTCTGTTTTCTGTGGTGAATAACCCCCAAGGAAGGTAAAAGCTGCAGCAAAGGCTGTGGCAGGGACTGTAGTGGGTTTAAACTGGTAAATTGAACAATTAGATCCGGTTTGCTCATTTAAGGGGTTAGAGACTTGAAATTTGGTGTGCAATACTTTCAAAGCATTAAGACACTAGGGTGCAAATTTTGTAAAGATCGGATATTTCCTTCATAGTTTTTCAAACATTCAGAAATAAAGTGTGCTCTTTTTATTATTTAAAGAGACAGTAACGGTTTTGTTTATAAACGGTTTTATTGCATTAATAGCCTGCTAAAGTCTAACATGTCTATACCTTCAGATAGCATATGTTCTGTGTGTATAGAGGCCAAGGTGGTTCCCCCTTTAAATGTATGTTCAAATTGTGCCATGGCGTCCAAACAAAGTAAGGACAGTACTGTCACATTTAATAAGGTTGCCCAAGATGATTCTTCAAATGAAGGTAGTGGGGATAGTTCATCATCCTCTCCTTCTGTGTCAACACCAGTTTTGCCCGCGCAGGCGACACCTAGTATATCTAGCGCGCCAATGCTTGTTACTATGCAGCAATTAACTGCAGTAATGGATAATTCTATAGCAAATCTTTTATCCAAACTGCCAGCATTTCCCAGAAAGCGTGATTGCTCAGTTTTAAATACAGAGGATGAGCAAGTGGGCGCTGACGATAATTTATCTGTTATACCCTCACACCAGTCTGAATTGGCAATGAGGGAGGGTCTGTCTGAGGGAGAAATTTCTGATTCAGGAAAAGTTTCTCAGCAGGCAGAACCTGATATCGTGGCATTTAAATTTAAGTTAGAACATCTCCGCGCCCTGCTTAAGGAGGTGCTAACTACTCTTGATGATTGTGACTCTTTGGTGATTCCAGAGAAATTGTGCAAAATGGACAAATTCCTAGAGGTCCCTGTGCACGCTGATGCCTTTCCGATACCCAAGAGGGTGGCGGACATAGTGACCAAGGAGTGGGAGAAGCCAGGTATACCTTTTGTCCCACCTCCTATATTTAAGAAAATGTTCCCCATTGTCGACCCCAGAAGGGACGCATGGCAAACAGTCCCTAAGGTTGAGGGGGCAGTCTCTACGTTGGCCAAGCGCACAACTATTCCCATTGAGGACAGTTGTGCTTTCAAAGATCCTATGGATAAAAAATTGGAAGGGTTGCTTAAAAAGATATTTGTTCAGCAAGGTTTCCTTCTCCAACCAATTTCGTGCATTATTCCTGTCACCACGGCGGCGTCTTTTTGGTTCGAGGAACTAGAAAATTCGCTCCATAAGGAGACTCCATATGAGGAAGTCATGGACAGAATTCACGCACTAAAGTTGGCTAATTCCTTTATTTTAGATGCCGCTTTTCAATTGGCTAAATTAGCGGCGAAAAATTCAGGTTTTGCAATAGTGGCGCGCAGAGCGCTTTGGCTAAAATCTTGGTCGGCGGATGTGTCGTCCAAGACAAAACTGCTTAATATTCCTTTCAAAGGTAAGACCCTTTTCGGGCCAGAATTGAAGGAGATTATTTCAGACATCACTGGGGGAAAGGGCCATGCCCTCCCACAGGATAGGCCTTTCAAGGCTAAGAACAAATCTAATTTTCGTTCCTTTCGCAATTTCAGGAACGGACCGTCTCCTAACTCTGCAGCCTCTAGACAAGAGGGTAACGCTTCCCAGCCTAAACCAGCATGGAAACCAATGCAAGGCTGGAACAAGGGTAAACAGGCCAAGAAGCCTGCTGCTGCTATCAAGACAGCATGAAGGGGTAGCCCCCGATCCGGGACTGGATCTAGTAGGGGGCAGACTGTCTCTCTTTGCTCAGGCTTGGGCAAGAGATGTTCCGGATCCCTGGGCACTAGAAATAGTCTCTCAGGGGTATCTTCTAGAGTTCAAGGAACTCCCTCCAAGGGGAAGGTTTCACATGTCTCACTTATCTTCAGACCAGATAAAGAGACAGGCATTCTTACATTGCGTAGGAGACCTATTAAAGATGGGAGTGATACACTCAGTTCCAGCAGCGGAACAAGGTCTGGGTTTTTACTCAAACCTGTTTGTAGTTCCCAAAAAAGAGGGAACTTTCAGGCCAATTCTGGATTTAAAAATCCTTAACAAATTCCTCAGAGTTCCATCATTCAAAATGGAAACCATTCGGACGATCTTACCAACAATCCAGGAGGGTCAGTATATGACTACCGTGGACTTAAAGGATGCGTACCTACATATTCCTATCCACAAAGATCACCATCAGTTCCTAAGGTTCGCCTTTCTGGAAAAACATTACCAGTTCGTGGCTCTTCCATTCGGTTTAGCCACCGCTCCCAGAATTTTCACAAAGGTGCTAGGGTCCCTTCTAGAGGTTTTAAGGCAGAGGGGCATTTCTGTAGCACCTTATCTAGATGACATTCTAATCCAAGCGTCGTCCCTTTCCAAAGCAAAGGCTCATACAGACATTGTTTTAGCTTTTCTCAGGTCTCACGGGTGGAAGGTGAACATAGAAAAAAGTTCCCTGTCCCCGTCCACAAGGGTTCCTTTTCTAGGAACAATAATAGATTCTGTAGAAATAAAGATTTTTCTGACAGAGGTCAGAAAGTTAAAGCTTCTAAACGCTTGTCAAGTTCTTCAATCTATTCCTCAGCCTTCCATAGCTCAGTGCATGGAGGTAATAGGTTTAATGGTTGCAGCAATGGACGTGGTTCCTTTTGCTCGAATTCATCTAAGACCATTACAACTGTGCATGCTCAAACAGTGGAATGGGGATTATGCAGACTTGTCTCCTCAGATTCAAGTAGACCAGTTAACCAGAGACTCACTCCGTTGGTGGTTGTCTCAAGATCACCTGTCTCAGGGAATGAGTTTCCGTAGACCAGAGTGGGTCATTGTCACGACCGACGCCAGTCTTTTAGGCTGGGGCGCGGTCTGGGACTCCCTGAAAGCTCAGGGTCTATGGTCTCGGGAAGAGTCTCTTCTCCCGATAAACATTCTGGAACAGAGAGCGATATTCAATGCGCTCCTGGCTTGGCCTCAACTAGCGAAGGCCAGATTCATAAGATTTCAGTCGGACAACATGACGACTGTAGCGTACATCAATCATCAGGGGGGAACAAAGAGTTCCTTGGCGATGAGAGAGGTATCCAAGATCATCAAATGGGCGGAGGATCACTCCTGCCATCTATCTGCAATTCACATCCCAGGAGTAGACAACTGGGAGGCGGATTATTTGAGTCGTCAGACTTTCCATCCGGGGGAGTGGGAACTCCACCCGGAGGTCTTTGCCCAGTTAACTCAACTATGGGTCATTCCAGACATGGATCTGATGGCGTCTCGTCAGAACTCCAAGGTTCCTCGATATGGGTCCAGATCCAGGGATCCCAAGGCGACACTAGTGGATGCATTGGTGGCGCCTTGGTCGTTCAACCTAGCTTATGTGTTTCCACCGTTTCCTCTCCTTCCCAGGCTTGTAGCCAGGATCAAACAGGAGAAGGCCTTGGTGATTCTGATAGCTCCTGCGTGGCCACGCAGGACTTGGTATGCAGACCTGGTGAATATGTCATCGGCTCCACCATGGAAGCTACCTTTGAGACAGGATCTTCTAGTACAAGGTCCATTCGAACATCCAAATCTAGTCTCTCTGCAACGGACTGCTTGGAAATTGAACGCTTGATTTTATCTAAGCGTGGGTTTTCAGATTCAGTTATAGATACTCTGGTCCAAGCCAGAAAACCTGTGACTAGGAAAATTTACCATAAGATATGGAAAAAATATCTGTTGGTGCGAATCCAAGGGATTCTCTTGGAGTAAAATTAAAATTCCTAGGATACTCTCCTTTCTCCAAGAGGGTTTGGATAAAGGGTTGTCAGCGAGTTCTCTAAAAGGACAGATATCTGCTCTGTCTGTTTTGTTGCACAAACGTCTGGCAGCAGTGCCAGATGTACAGGCATTTGTACAGGCCTTAGTCAGAATCAAGCCTGTCTACAGACCCATGACTCCTCCATGGAGTCTAAACTTAGTTCTTTCAGTTCTTCAAGGGGTTCCGTTTGAACCTTTACATTCCATAGATATTAAGTTACTATCTTGGAAAGTTCTGTTTTTAGTTGCTATTTCTTCTGCTAGAAGAGTTTCTGAATTGTCTGCTTTGCAGTGTACTTCACCCTTTCTGGTATTCCATACAGATAAGGTTGTTTTGCGTACCAAACCTGGTTTTCTTCCAAAAGTGGTTTCCAACAGGAATATTAACCAAGAAATAGTTGTTCCTTCTCTGTGTCCGAATCCAGTTTTGAAGAAGGAACGTTTGTTACACAATTTAGATGTGGTCCGTGCTTTAAAATTCTATTTAGAAGCAACAAAGGATTTCAGACAGACTTCATCCTTGTTTGTCGTTTATTCTGGTAAGAGGAGAGGGCAGAAAGCTACTGCTACCTCTCTTTCTTTTTGGCTGAAAAGCATCATCCGATTGGCTTATGAGACTGCCGGACGGCAGCCTCCTGAACGAATTACAGCTCACTCTACTAGAGCTGTGGCTTCCACATGGGCCTTCAAGAACGAGGCTTCTGTTGATCAGATCTGTAAGGCAGCGACTTGGTCTTCTCTGCATACTTTTGCCAAATTTTACAAATTCGATACTTATGCTTCTTCGGAGGCTATTTTTGGGAGAAAGGTTTTGCAAGCCGTGGTGCCTTCCGTTTAGGTAACCTGACTTGTTCCCTCCCTTCATCCGTGTCCTAAAGCTTTGGTATTGGTTCCCACAAGTAAGGATGAAGCCGTGGACCGGACACACCAATGTTGGAGAAAACAGAATTTATGCTTACCTGATAAATTTCTTTCTCCTACGGTGTGTCCGGTCCACGGCCCGCCCTGGCTTTTTAGTCAGGTTTAAAAAAATGTATTTCTGTACACTACAGTCACCACGGCACCCTATAGTTTCTCCTTTTTCTCCTAACCGTCGGTCGAATGACTGGGGGGCGGAGCGAGAGGGGGGACTATATGGACAGCTTTTGCTGTGTGTTCCCTTTGCCATTTCCTGTAGGGGAAGAGAATATTCCCACAAGTAAGGATGAAGCCGTGGACCGGACACACGGTAGGAGAAAGAAATTTATCAGGTAAGGATAAATTCTGTTTTTTCCGGAGTATAAGAAGTCTGGTATATTAATTTTATATGGGTCTCTCTCCAAGTCTCAGCTATTGTGGCGCGATAGAGTAAAGATATAGAACGAGATACATGAACTTTCTGATCAATACTTTAAGAGATAAGATTTGTCCATCTTTGGGCTATGTACTCTAAATTGGATTCTCCCTTATGTGAAGCCAGATAAAGATACCATCTGGAAATAGATAGGTGCCCTGCTTTGACCTAAACTGGCCAATTATCGAGTTTACCCCATGTCCAATTCCAGGAAAATGTATTAACTAGCTGCGAAACATAGTGTCTAGCTTGCAGATATACAAAGAAATCACGATTACTTAGATCAAATTCTTGTTTCAACTCTTCAAAGGATTTAATGTTTTCTGCTACCAAGTTTACGAGTTGTGAGACAAAGTAAAGACCTTTCCTGTGCCAGTTCTGCAGCACTGAGGACTGTGTGCCTTCTTGGAAATCTGGGTTACCTAAGAAGGTTTGATATTTGATTCAACTCGTATTCCATCATACAATTTTAAACAACTTTCCATTTTATTTCATTTATCTAGTTTGCTTCATTCACTTGGTATCATTTGTTGAAAAGCATATCTAGATAGGCCCAGGAGCTTGGAGCTAGCTGCTGATTGGTGGCTGAACTTTTATGCCCATTTTTATTGGCTTACAAATGTGTTCGGCTAGCTCCCAGGAGTACATTGCTTCTTCCTCAATAAAATATAGCGAGGGAATAAAGCAAAATTGATAACCGAAGTTAAGTGAAAAGTTGTTTAACCCCTTAAGGACCACAGCACTTTTCCATTTTCTGACAGTTTGGGACCAAGGCTATTTTTACATTTTTGCGATGTTTGTGCTTAGCTGTTATTTTCCTCTTACTCATTTACTGTACCCACACATATTATATATCGTTTTCTCGCCATTAAACGGACTTTCTAAAGATACCATTATTTTCATCATATCTTATAATTTACTCAATTTTTTTTATATAATATGATGAAAACCCCCCACTTTTTCTAACTTTGACCCCCAAAATCTATTACACATCTACAACTACCAAAAAACACCCATGCTAAATAGTTTCTAAATGTTGTCCTGAGTTTAGAAATACCCAATATTTACATGTTCTTTGCTTTTTTTGTAAGTTATAGGGCAATAAATACAAGTTTTTTTCAAAATTAGCTATAGTTACATTGGAACACTGATATCTGTCAGGAATGTCTGAATATCCCTTGACATGTATATATATTTTTTTTAGAAGACAACCCAAAATATTTATCTAGGCCCATTTTGATATATTTCATGCCACCATTTCACCGCAAAATGTGATCAAATAAAAAAAATCGTTCACTTTTTCACAAACTTTTTCACAAACTTTAGGTTTCTCACTGAAATTATTTACAAACAGCTCCTGCAATTATGGCACAAATAAATATACTATATATATATATAATGCCCTTGGCATTTTTCGTGTTTTGTTGCCTCTCAACCTGGAATTAACATGGATTGTTTGAGGATTTACATCATTTAATTTACAGAACATTCCCACAACTTTGTGTTTTTTTTTTTTATTGTGAAGCAAACAACAAATAGGGCAAAACAGAAAAAGTCAATGTGCATAACTATTCACCCCCCTAAAGTCAATACTTTGTAGAACCACCTTTTGCGGCAATCACACCTCCAAGTCGCTTTGAAAGAGTCTCTATGAGCTTGCCACATCTTACCACTGGGATTTTTGCTCATTCCTCCTTGCAAAATTGCTCCAGCTCCTTCAAGTTGGATGGTTTGCGCTTGTGAACAGCAATCTTTAAGTCTGACCACAGATTTTCTATTGGATTGAGGTCTGGGCTTTGAGTAGGCCATTCCAACACATTTACATGTTTCCCCTTAAACCACTCAAGTGTTGCTTTAGCAGTGTGTTTGGGGTCTTTGTCCTGCTGGAAGGTGAACCTCCGTCTTATCCTTAAATCACGCACAGAGTGGTACAGGTTTTGCTCAAGAATATGCCTGTATTTAGCACAATCCATCTTTCCTCAACTCTGACCAGTTTCCAAGTCCCGGCTGCTGAAAAACATCCCCACAGCATGATGCTGCCACCATTTGATTTGATGTGTTGGGTTTGCGCCAGACATAGCGTTTTCTTTGATGGCTGAAAAGTTCAATTTTAGTCTCATCAGACCAGAGCACTTTCCTCCAAACATTTTGAGAGTCCCACATACCTTTTTCGCAAACTCAAACTGTGCCATTTTGTTTTTTGCTGAAAGTAATGGCTTTCTTCTGGCCACTCTGCCATAAAGCCCAACTCTATGGAGCGTACGGCTTATTGTCGTCCTATGTACAGATACTCCAGTCTCTGCTGTGGAACTCTGCAGCTCCTCCAGGGTTACCCTAGGTCTCTGTGCTGCCTCTCTGATTAATGCCCTCCTTGCCCGGTCCATGAGTTTTGGTGGGCGGCCGTCTCTTGGCAGGTTTGCTGTTGTGCCATGTTCTTTCCATTTTGTTATGATAGATTTGATGGTGCTCCTGGGGATCATAAAAGATTTGGATATTTTTTTATAACCTAACCCTTACTTGTACTTCTCAACAACATTGTCTCTTACTTGTTTGGAGAGTTCCTTGGTCTTCATGGCAGTGTTTGGTTAGTGGTGCCTCTTGCTTAGGTGTTGCAGCCTCTGGGGCCTTTCAAAAAAGGTGTGTATATGTAATGACAGATCATGTGACACTTAGATTGCACACAGGTGGACATCATTTCACTAATTATGTGATTTCTGAAGGTAATTGGTTGCACCAGAGCTTTTTATGGGCTTCATAACAAAGGGGGTGAATACATTCGCACATGCCAATTTTCTGTTTTCTATTTCTAAAAAATAGTTTATGTATATATTTTTCTCATTTCACTTCACCAACTTAGAATATTGTGTTCTGATCCATCACATAAAATTCAGATTAATAAAACATTGAACTATATATATAACTAAATGGTTAGTGTAGTGTAGTAGACAACCCAAAGCATTGATCTAGACCCATTTTGGTATATTTCATGCCACCGTTTCACAGCCAAATGCGATCAAATAAAAAAAAAAATCGTTAAATTTTTCACAAACTTTAGGTCTCTCACTGAAATTATTTACTTACAGCTTGTGCAATTATAGCACAAATGGTTGTAAGTGTTTCTCTGGGATCCCCTTTGTTCAGAAATAGCAGACATATATGGCTTTGGCGTTGCTTTTTGGCAATTAGAAGGCCGCTAAATGCCGCTGTGCACCACACTTGTATTATGCCCAGCAGTGAAGGGGTTAATTAGGGAGCTTGCAGGGTTAATTTTGGCTTTAGTGTAGAGATCAGCCTCCCACCTGACACATCACACCCGCTGATCCTTCCCAAACAGCTCTCTTTCCTCCCCCACCCCACAATTGTCCCTGCCATCTTAAGTACTGGCAGAAAGTCTGCCAGTACTAAAATAAAAAAAATATTTTTTTTTTAAAACCATATTCCGCTGTGTAGGATCCCCCCCAAACAGCTCTCTAACCTTCCCCCCTCTACCTTATTGTGTGCCATCTTGGGTACTGGCAGCTGTCTGCCATTACCCAGTTTGCCATGAAATGTTTTTTTTGCAAATTTTTCTGTAGTGTAGCTGGCACCCCCACAATAACCAACCCCCCACCCCTCCCAGATCCCTTAGATGAAAATTCCCTCCTTCCTCTCTCCCACTTTATTTTACAACAATTGTGCCAT
Source organism: Bombina bombina (assembly GCF_027579735.1). Taxonomy (NCBI): domain Eukaryota; kingdom Metazoa; phylum Chordata; class Amphibia; order Anura; family Bombinatoridae; genus Bombina; species Bombina bombina. The sequence goes on along the minus strand of NC_069504.1, from coordinate 369,083,432 downwards.
AGTGTAGCTTTCCCCCGTGCACGCTCCCGGCTTCCCCGAACATGATCCCGCCCACTCTGACGCGCAACCCCCATCGATGGCCGCCCACCCGCCTCCCTGCAACGGCTCTCATCCACCAACGATCGTGGCCATCGAAGTCCGATGCAGAGAGGGCCACAGAGTGTCTCTCTCTGCATCGGATGGCTAAAAAATGTTATTGCAGGATGCCTCAATATCGAGGCATCACTGCAATAACAAAGCGGCTTGAAGCGATCAGGATCGCTTCCACCGCTTGAAGACACCAACGACGTACCGGGTACATCCTTGGTCGTTAACAGCCTTTTTTTTTTGTAGGACGTACCCTCTACGTCGTTGGTCGTTAAATAGTTAAAAATGTATAATCTATCTGAATCGTGAAAGAAAAATTGTGTTTCATGTCCCTTTAAGTCCTAGAAACCAAGACGCACCATTTGAAATTAAATTGCATGCTCTTTCATATGAGGGTAAAACAATTAAACATGACCCCCCATTGTTCCTTGTTTTAACACCTAAAAGCCCTTCTTTAAAATAAAGTCCATATGCAGGTTTTTGTAGCCAGGTGATCACTGTATAATTGTGTTAACCTGGCATGCACAAATGTGCACACTTAAAGGCAACGATACACAAATGTTGAAACACTTGAAAGTGATGCAGCACAGCTGTAAAAAGCTGACTAGAAAATATCACCTGAACATCTCTATGTAAAAAAGGAGGCTATTTTACACCCCATTGCAAAGGACTTTAAACAGCAAATCAGTATGTCTCTCCTAGGACAGGCAAGGGACTGAGCCTCATGTACACATGTTATTTCATTATTCAGTTTAAAGTGAACCACAACACCTGCTTGACATATTCTAAACTAACTTTCTTTCCTAAGATATGGTGAGTCCACGGGTTCATCAATTACTGTTGGGAATACCACTCCTGGCCATCAGGAGGAGGCAAAGAGCACCACAGTCATTCTCTTTGCCTCTGTTAATGGAGGAGGTAAAGATTTTGGTGTCTGAAGAAAATTGGATTTCTTTCGCTTCAAGCAAGATTTTATCATTTTGAAAGCCAGGGTAGGTTTGCTCTGATCTTTCCTATGTTCTGGGTATAGCTGTAGTTCACATCAATCTTTTCATTAGAGTAGTGGTGGCTTTAAATCAGTTATGAACTTGTGAGGTGGGCCTTGCTGCTATTTCCTTACATTGTTGCTGCCCTAAAATAGAAAGCCTGAGTAGTTTTACTCTGACCTTTCTTTTTTCTACAGGTCTCTGTGAGGAGTGGCTTCCTCTCATACCGGGTAGGCTGTCCTCCTGCCGGACAGCTAAATGGGTAGGTAAGTGCCTTTTGTCTTCTGTGGTAAAGATTTACAGAAGAAGGCTGGCACTGAAGGGGGTTATGCTGGGCTTCTCAAAAAGATTTACAGACTGCATTCATTTATGGGACCACACTCTTAGTTTGGGGTTAATTGGTAGAGGGCAGGCACACAAATATGCATGTGATTTAGAGACCGAGTAAATCTTTTCTATGGAAATGGAGTTAACTCTTGTTTGGTGGCTCAAATGTTTATTTTATTGAAATGAATTGCGTATTATCATCTTGCAATATTGACTGCATAAGGAGAAGTTATTTGCTTGCAGTTCTTAACCGTATCTGACGTATCTCAATCAGGAAGCGGTTTACTTTCGTTTTCACATCAGCTGGAAGCGCGCACTTTTAATTCTATGGCGCAGCTCCTCTAGCCGATCTCGCCTCATTATAGTTCCGTTTCTTAGAATCGGAAAGATTGCTATTGTGTTGTGAATAATTTCTCTTGTGGTTTGTGATTAGCTCTTAAGTGGGGCAGGTAGGCACCTCAGTCACAGAGTGTGGCGGTGTCCTGTACAGGTTATTGGAAATAACCTGTTGCTTACTGTCTACTCTTATCATCCCTTGGGGCTAATTTAAAGTATGTGAACATGTTTGATAATTACATGGTGTGGGCATGAATTGTCTGGTCAAGCCAAGTTTCTTTCATGTAATTGGCAAGAGTCCATGAGCTAGTGACATATGGGATATACAATCCTACCAGGAGGGGCAAAGTTTCCCAAACCTCAAAATGCCTATAAATACACCCCTCACCACACCCACAATTCAGTTTTACAAACTTTGCCTCCTATGGAGGTGGTGAAGTAAGTTTGTGCTAAGATTTCTACGTTGATATGCGCTTCTCAGCATTGTTGAAGCCCTATTCCTCTGAGTACAGCGAATGTCAGAGGGACGTGAAGGGAGTATTACTTATTGAATACAATGATTTCCCTAACGGGGGTCTATTTCATGGGTTCTCTGTTATCGGTCGTAGAGATTAATCTCCTACCTCCCTTTTCAGATCGACGATATACTCTCAAATTACCATTACCTCTACTGATAACTGTTTCTGTACTGGTTTGGCTATCTGCTATATGTGGATGGGTGTCTTTTGGTAAGTATGTTTTTTATTACTTAAGGCACCCCAGCTATGGTTTGGCACTTTATGCATTTATATAAAGTTCTAAATATATGTATTGTACTTATATTTGCCATGAGTCAGGTTCATGTATTTCTCTTGTTAAGTGTATCCAGTCCACGGATCATCCATTACTTGTGGGATATTCTCCTTCCCAACAGGAAGTTGCAAGAGGATCACCCACAGCAGAGTTGCTATATAGCTCCTCCCCTCACTGCCATATCCAGTCATTCTCTTGCAACTCTCAACTAAGATGGAGGTCGTAAGAGGACTGTGGTGTTTTATACTTAGTTTATTTCTTCAATCAAAAGTTTGTTATTTTTAAATGGTACCGGAGTGTACTGTTTATCTCAGGCAGTATTTAGAAGAAGAATCTGCCTGCGTTTTCTATGATCTTAGCAGAAGTAACTAAGATCCTTTGCTGTTCTCACATATTCTGAGGAGTGAGGTAACTTCAGAGGGGGAATAGCGTGCAGGTTTTCCTGTAATAAGGTATGTGCAGTTAAAATATTTTTCTAGGGATGGAATTTGCTAGAAAATGCTGCTGATACCGAAGTAATGTAAGTAAAGCCTTAAATGCAGTGATAGCGACTGGTATCAGGCTTATTAATAGAGATACATACTCTTATAAAAGTGTATTTTAAAACGTTTGCTGGCATGTTTAATCGTTTTTTACATATGTTTGGTGATAAAACTTATTGGGGCCTAGTTTTTTCCACATGGCTGGCTTGAATTTTGCCTAGAAACAGTTCCCTGAGGCTTCCCACTGTTGTAATATGAGTGGGAGGGGCCTATTTTGGCGTTTTTTTTGCACAGCAAAAATTACAGACACAGACATCCAGCTTCTTCCTGCATGTTCCAGGACTTCTCTGAAGGGCTCAAAAGGCTTCAAAAGTCGTATTGAGGGAGGTAAAAAGCCACAGTAGAGCTGTGGCAGTTGTTGTGACTGTTTAAAAAACGTTTTTGTCATTTGTTATTCCGTTTTTGGTATTAAGGGGTTAATCATCCATTTGCAAGTGGGTGCAATGCTCTGCTAACTTATTACATACACTGTAAAAATGTCGTTAGTGTAACTGCATTTTTTCACTGTTATTTCAAAATTTGGGAAAATTTGTGTTTCTTAAAGGCGCAGTAACGTTTTTTATATTGCTTGTAAACTTGTTTTAAAGTGTTTTCCAAGCTTGCTAGTCTCATTGCTAGTCTGTTTAAACATGTCTGACACAGAGGAACCTACTTGTTCATTATGTTTGAAAGCCATGGTGGAGCCCCATAGGAGAATGTGTACTAAATGTATTGATTTCACCTTAAACAGTAAAGATCAGTCTTTATCTATAAAAGAATTATCACCAGAGGGTTCTGTAGAGGGGGAAGTTATGCCGACTAACTCTCCCCACGTGTCAGACCCTTCGCCTCCCGCTCAGGGGACGCACGCTAATATGGCGCCAATTACATCAGGGACGCCCATAGCGATTACTTTGCAGGACATGGCTGCAATCATGAATAATACCCTGTCAGAGGTATTATCTAGATTGCCTGAATTAAGAGGCAAGCGTGATAGCTCTGGGGTTAGGAGAGATACAGAGCACGCAAATGCTGTTAGAGCCATGTCTGATACTGCGTCACAGTATGCAGAACATGAGGACGGAGAGCTTCAGCCTGTGGGTGACATCTCTGACTCGGGGAAACCTGATTCAGAGATTTCTAATTTTAAATTTAAGCTTGATAACCTCCGTGTATTGCTTGGGGAGGTATTAGCTGCTCTGAATGACTGTAACACAGTTGCAATTCCAGAGAAATTGTGTAGGCTGGATAGATACTATGCGGTGCCGGTGTGTACTGACGTTTTTCCATTACCTAAAAGGCTTACAGAAATTATTAGCAAGGAGTGGGATAGACCCGGTGTGCCCTTTTCCCCACCTCCTATATTTAGAAAAATGTTTCCAATAGACGCCACTACACGGGACTTATGGCAAACGGTCCCTAAGGTGGAGGGAGCAGTTTCTACTTTAGCAAAGCGTACCACTATCCCGGTTGAGGACAGTTGTGCTTTTTCAGATCCAATGGATAAAAAATTGGAGGGTTACCTTAAGAAAATGTTTATTCAACAAGGTTTTATTTTACAGCCCCTTGCATGCATTGCGCCTGTCACTGCTGCGGCGGCATTCTGGTTTGAGGCCCTGGAAGAGGCCATCCAGACAGCTCCATTGAATGAAATTGACAAGCTTAAGCTAGCTAACTCATTTGTTTCTGATGCCATTGTTCATTTGACTAAACTAACGGCTAAGAATTCCGGATTCGCCATCCAGGCGCGTAGGGCGCTATGGCTTAAACCCTGGTCAGCTGACGTGACTTCAAAGTCTAAATTACTCAACATTCCTTTCAAGGGGCAGACCTTATTCGGGCCTGGCTTGAAGGAAATTATTGCTGACATTACTGGAGGCAAGGGTCATACCCTTCCCCAGGACAGGGCCAAATCAAAGGCCAAACAGTCTAATTTTCGTGCCTTTCGAAATTTCAAGGCAGGAGCAGCATCAACTTCCTCCACTTCAAAACAAGAGGGAACTGTTGCTCATTCCAGACAGGCCTGGAAACCTAACCAGTCCTGGAACAAGGGCAAGCAGGCCAGAAAGCCTGCTGCTGCCCCCAAGACAGCATGAAGGAACGGCCCCCTATCCGGAAACAGATCTAGTGGGGGGCAGACTTTCTCTCTTCGCCCAGGCGTGGGCAAGAGATGTTCAGGATCCCTGGGCGTTGGAGATCATATCTCAGGGATATCTTCTGGACTTCAAAGCTTCTCCTCCACAAGGGAGATTTCATCTTTCAAGGTTATCAGCAAACCAGATAAAGAAAGAGGCATTCCTAAGCTGTGTGCAAGACCTCCTAGTAATGGGAGTGATCCATCCAGTTCCGCGGACGGAACAAGGACAGGGATTTTATTCAAATCTGTTTGTGGTTCCCAAGAAAGAGGGAACCTTCAGACCAATCTTGGATCTAAAGATCTTAAACAAATTCCTCAGAGTTCCATCATTCAAAATGGAAACTATTCGGACCATCCTACCCATGATCCAAGCGGGTCAGTACATGACCACAGTGGACTTAAAGGATGCCTACCTTCACATACTGATTCACAAAGATCATCATCGGTTCCTAAGGTTTGCCTTTCTAGACAGGCATTACCAATTTGTAGCTCTTCCCTTCGGGTTGGCCACTGCCCCGAGAATTTTTACAAAGGTTCTGGGCTCACTTCTGGCGGTTCTAAGACCGCGAGGCATAGCGGTGGCTCCGTATCTAGATGACATCCTGATACAGGCGTCAAGCTTTCAAATTGCCAAGTCTCATACAGAGATAGTTCTGGCATTTCTGAGGTTGCATGGGTGGAAAGTGAACGTGGAAAAGAGTTCTCTATCACCACTCACAAGAGTCTCCTTCCTAGGGACTCTTATAGATTCTGTAGAGATGAAAATTTACCTGACGGAGTCCAGATTATCAAAACTTCTAAATGCTTGCCGTGTCCTTCATTCCATTCCACGCCCGTCAGTAGCTCAGTGCATGGAAGTAATCGGCTTAATGGTAGCGGCAATGGACATAGTGCCATTTGCGCGCCTGCATCTCAGACCGCTGCAATTATGCATGCTAAGTCAGTGGAATGGGGATTACTCAGATTTGTCCCCTCTACTAAATCTGGATCAAGAGACCAGAGATTCTCTTCTCTGGTGGCTTTCTCGGGTCCATCTGTCCAAGGGTATGACCTTTCGCAGGCCAGATTGGACGATTGTAACAGATGCCAGCCTTCTAGGTTGGGGCGCAGTCTGGAACTCCCTGAAGGCTCGGGGATCGTGGACTCAGGAGGAGAAACTCCTCCCAATAAATATTCTGGAGTTAAGAGCAATATTCAATGCTCTTCTAGCTTGGCCTCAGTTAGCAACACTGAGGTTCATCAGATTTCAGTCGGACAACATCACGACTGTGGCTTACATCAACCATCAAGGGGGAACCAGGAGTTCCCTAGCGATGTTAGAAGTCTCAAAGATAATTCGCTGGGCAGAGTCTCACTCTTGCCACCTTTCAGCGATCCACATCCCAGGCGTAGAGAACTGGGAGGCGGATTTTCTAAGTCGTCAGACTTTTCATCTGGGGGAGTGGGAACTCCATCCGGAGGTGTTTGCTCAACTGGTCCATCGTTGGGGCAAACCAGAACTGGATCTCATGGCGTCTCGCCAGAACGCCAAGCTTCCTTGTTACGGATCCAGGTCCAGGGACCCGGGAGCAACGCTGATAGATGCTCTAGCAGCTCCTTGGTTCTTCAACCTGGCCTATGTGTTTCCACCGTTTCCTCTGCTCCCTCGACTGATTGCCAAAATCAAACAGGAGAGAGCATCGGTGATTCTGATAGCGCCTGCGTGGCCACGCAGGACCTGGTATGCAGACCTAGTGGACATGTCATCTCTTCCACCATGGACTCTGCCTCTGAGGCAGGACCTTCTAATACAAGGTCCTTTCAATCATCCAAATCTAATTTCTCTGAGACTGACTGCATGGAGATTGAACGCTTGATTCTATCAAGGCGTGGCTTCTCCGAGTCAGTCATTGATACCTTAATACAGGCTCGGAAGCCTGTCACCAGGAAAATCTACCATAAGATAATGGCGTAAATATCTTTATTGGTGTGAATCCAAGAGTTACTCATGTAAGTGAGTAAGGTTAGGATTCCTAGGATATTGTCCTTTCTCCAAGAGGGTTTGAACAAAGGCTTATCAGCTAGTTCTTTAAAAGGACAGATCTCTGCTCTGTCCTTTTGCACAAGCGTCTGGCAGAAGTTCCAGACGTCCAGGCATTTTGTCAGGCTTTGGTTAGGATTAAGCCTGTGTTTAAAACTGTTGCTCCCCCGTGGAGCTTAAACTTGGTTCTTAAAGTTCTTCAGGGAGTTCCGTTTGAACCCCTTCATTCCATTGATATTAAACTTTTATCTTGGAAAGTTCTGTTTTTGATGGCTATTTCCTCGGCTCGAAGAGTCTCTGAGTTATCTGCCTTACATTGTGATTCTCCTTATCTGATTTTTCATTCAGACAAGGTAGTTCTGCGTACCAAACCTAGGTTTTTACCGAAGGTGGTTTCTAACAGGAATATCAATCAAGAGATTGTTGTTCCATCATTGTGTCCTAATCCTTCTTCAAAGAAGGAACGTCTTTTGCATAATCTGGACGTAGTCCGTGCCTTGAAGTTTTACTTACAGGCTACTAAAGATTTTCGTCAAACATCTGCCCTGTTTGTTGTTTACTCTGGACAGAGGAGAGGTCAAAAAGCTTCGACAACCTCTCTCTCCTTTTGGCTTCGGAGCATAATACGCTTAGCCTATGAGACTGCTGGACAGCAGCCCCCTGAAAGGATTACAGCTCATTCTACTAGAGCTGTGGTTTCCACCTGGGCCTTTAAAAATGAGGCCTCTGTTGAACAGATTTGCAAGGCTGCGACTTGGTCTTCGCTTCACACCTTTTCAAAATTTTTACAAATTTGACACTTTTGTTTCTTCGGAGGCTGTTTTTGGGAGAAAGGTTCTAAAGGCAGTGGTTCCTTCCGTTTAAGTTCCTGCCTTGTCCCTCCCATCATCCGTGTACTTTAGCTTTGGTATTGGTATCCCACAAGTAATGGATGATCCGTGGACTGGATACACTTAACAAGAGAAAACATAATTTATGCTTACCTGATAAATTTATTTCTCTTGTAGTGTATCCAGTCCACGGCCCGCCCTGTCCTTTTAAGGCAGGTCTAAATTTTAATTAAACTACAGTCACCACTGCACCCTATGGTTTCTCCTTTCTCGTCTTGTTTCGGTCGAATGACTGGATATGGCAGTGAGGGGAGGAGCTATATAGCAATTCTGCTGTGGGTGATCCTCTTGCAACTTCCTGTTGGGAAGGAGAATATCCCACAAGTAATGGATGATCCATGGACTGGATACACTACAAGAGAAATAAATTTATCAGGTAAGCATAAATTATGTTTTCCTTCTGCAGACTGTCAGTTTCATATTTGGGGAATATAAACATCTTTTAAAAATGAAACTTATTTCTTACCTGGGGTTTAGTCTTTCTTTTCAATTGACTACTTCTTACAAATTGCGGGGGTATTAGACCCGCGGGTGCGACAAATGCTAAACTTTATTGTGTCATTTTTGGCGCGAATATTTTTTTGGCGCGAAAAAGTACGTCTGACGCAAGTTCGTCATTTCCGGCGTCATACTTGAGCCGAGACCTTTCACACGGTTGCGTCATTAGTGACTCGAGTGTGTCATTTCCGGTTATTTTTTGGCGCCAAACTTTTTCATTATTTCAATACCCCATTGATGTTTGCCTCTTTTTTTCTCTATCAGAGGGCTATGCTATTTGCATTTTTTTCCCATTCCTGAAACTGTCATATAAGGAAATAGATAATTTTGCTTTATATGTTGTTTTTTCTCTTACATTTTGCAAGATGTCTCACTTTGACCCTGCCTCAGAAGCTTCTGCTGGAACATTGCTGCTTGACATCGGTTCTACCAAAGCTAAGTGCATTTGTTGTAAAGTTGTAGAAATTATATCGCCGAATGTCATTTGTAATAGTTGTTTTGATAAACTTTTACAGGCAGATAATGTGTCCATCAGTAATAGTACATTGCCAGTTGCAGTTCCTTCAACTTCTAATGTGCAAAATATACCTGTAAATTTTAAAGAATTTGTTTCTGATTCTATTATGAAGGTTTTGTCTGCATTTCCACCTTCAAATAAATGTAATAGGTCTTTTAAAACTTTTCATTTAGTTGATGAAATTTCAAATGACCAACATTATGATAATTTATCCTCTTCTGATGTGGATCTATCTGATTCAGAAGATCCTCCTCAGACATTGACACTGACAAATCTACTTATTTATTTAAAATTGAGTATATGCATTCTTTATTTAAGAAGTGTTAATTACTTTGGATATTGAGGTAACCAGTCCTCTTGATGTTCAGTCTAATAAACGTTTAAATGCTGTTTTTAAACCTCCTGTGGTTTCTCCAGGAGTTTTTTCCTATTCCTGAGGCTATTTCTGATATAATTCTAAGGAATGGAATAAGCCAGTTACTTCTTTTCTTCCTTTTTTAAGGTTTAAAAAATTGTATCCTTTGCCAGCAAAATTTATAGAGTTTTGGGAAAAGATCCCCAAAATTGATGGGCTATTTCTACTCTTACTAAACGTACTACTATTCCTATGGATGATAGTACTTCCTTTAAGGATCCTTTAGATAGGATGCTTGAATCTTATCTAAGGAAGGCCTATTTATATTCAGGTCATCTTCTCAGACCTGCAATTTCTTTGGCTGATGTTGCGGCTGCATCAACTTTCTGGTTGGAGAATTTAGCGCAACAAGAATTGGATTCTGACATATCTAGCATTATTTGCTTACTGCAACATGCTAATCATTTTATTTGTGATGTTAGATCCATGTCTTTAGCTTTATTAGCTAGAAGAGCTTTGTGGCTTAAATCTTGGAATGCTGATATGACATCTAAATCTAGATTACTATCTCTTTCTTTCCAAGGTAATAATTTATTTGGTTCTCAGTTGGATTCTATTATTTCAACTGTTACTGGGGGAAAGGGAGTTTTTCTGCCTCCGGATAAAAAAACCTAAGGGTAAATCTAAGGCTTCTAACCATTTTTGTTCCTTTCGTCAGAATAAGGAACAAAAAACTCTATCCTCCCCCCAAGGAATCTGCCTCCAATTGGAAACCTTCCTCAAATTGGAATAAATCCAAGCCTTTTAGGAAACCAAAGTCAGCCCCTAAGTCTGCATGAAGGCGCGGCCCTCATTCCAGTTCAGCTGGTAGGGGGCAGATTAAGGTTTTTCAAGGATATTTGGATAAAATCTGTTCAAAATCAATGGATTCAGAGCATTGTCTCTCAAGGGTATTGAATAGGATTCAGAGTAAGACCTCCTGTGAGAAGATTTTTTTCTCTCACGTATCCCAGTAAATCCAGTAAAAGCTCAGGCTTTCCTGAAGTGTGTTTCAGACCTGGAGTCTTCAGGGGTAATCATGCCAGTTCCTCTTCTGGAACAAGGTTTGGGGTTTTATTCAAATCTATTCATTGTCCCAAAGAAGGAAAATTTATTCAGACCAGTTCTGGATCTGAAAATTTTGAATCGTTATGTAAGAGTACCAACTTTCAAGATGGTGACTATAAGGACTATTCTGCCTTTTGTTCAGCGAGGACATTATATGTCCACAATAGTCTTGCAGGATGCATACCTTCATATTCCGATTCATCAAGAACATTTTCAGTTTCTGAGATTCTCTTTTCTAGACAAGCCTTACCAATTTGTTGCTCTTCCATTTGGCCTAGCAACCGCTCCAAGAATCTTTTCAAAGGTTCTGGGTGTCCTATTCTCTGTAATCAGAGAATAGGGTATTGCGGTGTTTCCTTATTTGGACGATATCTTGGTACTAGCTCAATCTTTACGTACTGCAGAATCTGACACGAATCAACTAGTGTTGTTTATTCGGAATTTCTTCTGAGTTTCTTGATTCCTCAGACAAGGGTCACTTTTTTAGGCTTCCAGATAGATTCAGTGTCCATGACTCTGTCTCTAACAGACAAGAGACGTTTAAAATTGGTTGCAGCCTGCCGGCACCTTCAGTCTCAGTCATTCCCTTCAGTGGCTATGTGCATGGAAGTTTTAGGTCTCATGACTGCAGCATCGGACGCGATCCCCTTTGCTCGTTTTCACATGAGACCTCTTCAGCTTTGTATGCTGAATCAATGGTGCAGGGATTATACAAAGATATCACAATTAAATATCCTTAAATCCCAATGTACGACACTCTCTGACATGGTGGATAGATCACCATCGTTTAGTTCAAGGGGCTTCTTTTGTTTGGCCAACCTGGACTGTGTTCACAACAGATGCGAGTCTTTCAGGTTGGGGAGCTGTTTGAGGATCTCTGACAGCACAAGGGGTTTGGAAATCTCAAGAGGCGAGATTTCCAATAAATATTTTAGAACTCCGTGTAATTCTCAGAGCTCTTCAGTTTTGGCCTCTGTTAAGAGAAAACCGTTCATTTGTTTTCAGACAGACATTATCACAACAGTGGCATATGTCAATCGTCAGGGTGGGACTCACAGTCCCCAAGCTATGAAAGAAGTATCTCGAATACTTGTTTGGGCGGAATCCAGCTCCTGTCTAATCTCTGCGGTGCATATCCCAGGTGTAGACAATTGGGAAGCGGATTATCTCAACCGCCAGACTTTACATCCAGGGGAGTGGTCTCTCCATCCAGATGTTTTTTCTCAGATTGTTCAGATGTGCGGTCTTCCAGAGATAGATCTCATGGTCTCTTATCTAAGCAAGAAACTTCCCAGATACCTGTCCAGGGATGTTCAGGCGGAAGCAGTGGATGCACTGTCACTTCCTTGGTGTTATCATCCTGCTTATATCTTCCCGCCTTTAGTTCTCCTTCCAAGAGTGTTTTTCAAAATCATTATTGAACAATCATTTGTGTTGCTGGTAGTGCCAGCATGGTCACACAGGTTTTGGTATGCGAATCTGGTTCAGATGTCCAGTTGCCCGCCTTGGCCACTTTCGTTACGGCCAGACCTACTATCTCAAGGTTAATTTTTCCATCAGGATCTCAAATCATTAAATTTGAAGGTATGGAAATTGAATGCTCAGTACTAAGTTATAGAGGTTTCTCTGACTCAGTGATTGATACTATGTTACAAGCTCGTAAATCAGTCTCTAGGTAGATTTATTATAGAGTTTGAAAGACTTACATTTCATCGTGTTCTTCTCATAAATTCTCCTGGCATTCTTTTAGAATTCCTAGAATTTTACAGTTTTTTTCAGGATGGTTTGGATAAAGGTTTTGTCTGCAAGTTCCTTGAAAGGACAAATCTCCACTCTTTTTTTGTTTTATTTCACAGAAAGATTGCTATACTTCCTGATATACACTGTTTTGTACAGGCTTTAGTTCGTATTAAGCCTGTCATTAATCAATTTCTCCTCCTTGGAGTCTTAATTTGGTTCTGAAGGCTTTACAGGCTCCTTCATTTGAGCCTATGCATTCTTTGGACATTAAACTACTTTCTTGGAAAGTGTTGTTCCTTTTGGCTATCTCTTCTGCTAGAAGAGTTTCTGAGCTATCTGCTCTTTCTTGTGAATCTCCTTTTCTGATTTTTCATCAGGATAAGGCGGTTTTGCGGACTTCATTTGATTTTTTCCTTAAGGTTGTGAATTCTAACAACATTAGTAGACAATTTGTTGTCCCTTCCTTGTGTCCTAATCCTAAGAATCCTTTGGAAAGATCCTTACATTCTTTGGATGTGGTGAGAGCTTTGAAATATTATGTTGAAGCTATTTAAGATTTCAGGAAGACTTCTAGTCTGTTATATTTTATGGTCCTAGGAAAGGTCAGAAGGCCTCTGCTATTTCCTTGGCCTCTTGGTTAAAGCTTTTGATTCTACTAGATCAGTCTCCACTTCGTGGGCTTTTAAGAATGAAGCTTCAGTTGATCAGATTTGCAAAGCAGCGACTTGGTCCTCTTTGCATACATTTACTAAATTCTACCTTTTTTATGTATTTGCTTCTTCGGAAGCAGTTTTTGGTAGAAAAGTTCTTCAGCCAGCTGTTTCAGTTTGATTCTTCTGCTTTTGATTTAAGTTTTTTTCTTTCAAAAATGAAAATAAACTTATTTTTTGGGGTTGTGGATTATTTTTTTCAGCGGTATATGGCTGTTTTTATTTTATTTCCTCCCTCTCTAGTGACTCTTGAGTGGAAGTCTCCACATCTTGGGTATTGATATCCCATATGTCACTAGCTCATGGACTCTTGCCAATTACATGAAAGAAAATGTAAGAACTTACCTGATAAATTCATTTCTTTCATATTGGCAAGAGTCCATGAGGCCCACCCTTTTTATGGTGGTTATGATTTTTGGTATAAAGCACAATTATTTCCAAATTTCCTTTTGTTGATGCTTTCTACTCCTTTCTTTATCACCCCACTGCTTGGCTACTCGTTAAACTGAATTGTGGGTGTGGTGAGGGGTGTATTTATAGGCATTTTGAGGTTTGGGAAACTTTGCTCCTCCTGGTAGGATTGTATATCCCATATGTCACTAGCTCATGGACTCTTGCCAATATGAAAGAAATGAATTTATCAGGTAAGTTCTTACATAAATTATGTTTTTTTATGAACAAGACAAAGGTGATATTGTGGATGTAAACAAATAGTGGTTTAAAACATGGTTCTGTCCATGAACCAAATAATTGAAATACAATCCCAGTGTATGCTCCAAGTAGCAGTATTGTTTCCAGGAAAACAGTTCCTTTTATTAACTGGTCATGTTGCAAAAGTTTCCAAAAGACACAAGCAATAATGAGGCTGTTGTAAACATAGAATCCAGCACGCAAATGTTCAAAAGTGAATGCAAATTGCAGGTAGGGGCTGGAAGCTTGCCATCAGAAGCAGCAGGTGCAGTTTGCAACAATGTAACAAAGATGTTATGTATTCAAAAATAACAACCCACGGCTTTAATGTTGGTAATCCTTCCCCATTTCAATTGCACACAACGGTAACGAATATCTCCACTCACATAAATAGGTGCTGGGGTTACGTCAAGGACTTTAAAGCCATCCGGAATTCCTCATGGAGCAACTGGAAAGTAAAGAAACCTCCACAAACAGCATCGACCTTTCCAACCAGCCGTGCACAGCGTGCGTGACGTCACATAATCAAGCCAACACGTGTTTCATCCCTTGAATCACTCAGGACTTCCTCAGGGCTAATACACATACGACTCTATGAACACTTTTAGTAACGCCCCTTAGGCAGATGAAATTGAGCTATAGTAGCAAAAAGTAGCAATAGCACAATACTAACTTTATTCGAAAAATTTAAATTAACGCTATTGAAGCATAGTAGGTCTAGATGGCGCACATTATTGTGATGACATTTTTCAACAAAATAATACATTGATAGTTTAAACACAGTATTTATGTAGATACCTCAGTAAAATATATCAATTTGAACAGTTTTACTAGGCTTAGGTGGCAAACGGTAACCAACAAGGGAGAAGAAGTTAAATAAATGAGCAAATGTAACTCTTTTATTTAATATTATAATATCAAACTATTAAATTCAGTGACCCTTAATGTTATGTGCTTAAACGTTTTCTATACCAAACACAATATTTATGCCAATTTCTCATTGAAAGCCTATTATATTAAATAAGCCTACTAAGCATTATATATAATTCAGAAATATAAACAAACAGCGGGTCAGTTAAACAAAGTAAACCTGAATCTTATTTATTTAATAATCACATTCAAGGTGTGCATGGTGCCCCAAACATTAGGGACTTAAAATGTTACCGAATGCCAAACATTACGCAAGGCATTATAGCTACTGAATGTTACAGGAATGAAACGAACTCTATCAATCTTAATCCCCTAGGGCAGAGCTTTCCAAACTTTTCATGTTGGTGACACACTTTTTAGACCTACATCATTTCGCGACACAGTAATTAATTCAGTTGTACTAGCAAAAAGGAGGTTAAATTAACTTGTTTTAAGAGATACGGACACATACATAAATGATATAATAATGAAATGTTTTTACAAGTAACAGTACGTATGTGAAAGAATTAAAAATAAGTTTAATAACACCAATAGCTACTTACTATTTTAATGGGATGTATGAGGTTGATGGGATGAACACAGTTTCTCCAACATTGGTGTGTCCGGTCCACGGCGTCATCCTTACTTGTGGGAATATCTCTTCCCCAACAGGAAATGGCAAAGAGTCCCAGCAAAGCTGGCCATATAGTCCCTCCTAGGCTCCGCCCACCCCAGTCATTCTCTTTGCCGTTGCACAGGCAACATCTCCACGGAGATGGTTAAGAGTTTTTGGTGTTTAAATGTAGTTTTTTATTCTTCTATCAAGTGTTTGTTATTTTAAAATAGTGCTGGTATGTACTATTTACTCTGAAACAGAAAAAGATGAAGATTTCTGTTTGTGAGAGGAAGATGATTTTAGCAGACAGTAACTAAAATCGATTGCTGTTTCCACATAGGACTGTTGAGATGAAGTAACTTCAGTTGGGGGAAACAGTTAGCAGACTTTTCTGCTTAAGGTATGAGTAGCCATATTTCTAACAAGACTGTGTAATGCTGGAAGGCTGTCATTTTTCCCCTCATGGGGATAGGTAAGCCATTTTCTTAGTCTCAAACAGAATAAAGGGCTTAATATGGGCTATAAAACTGGTAGACACTTTTATGGGCTAAATCGATTGCTTTATTTGGGCATTTTATACATGTTTATGATGATATTTCACATTTATAAGCTTGGGGAACGTTTTTTTAACGGCAGGCACTATGTTAGACACCTTTTCCAGTCAGGGAGGGCCTTCCCAGTTGTAGGCTGAGCCTCATTTTCGCGCCATTACTGCGCAGTTGTTTTTTAGAGCAAGACATGCAGATGCATGTGTGAGGACCTGAAAATAGCTGGAAAAGTTTCTAGAAGGCGTCATTTGGTATCGTATTCCCCTCTGGGCTTGGTTAGATCTCAGCAAAAGCTGTAGCTGGGACTGTACAGGGGTTAAATTTGTAAACGGCTCCGGTTCCGTTATTTTAAGGGTTAAAGCTCTGAAATTTGGTGTGCAATACTCTTAATGCTTTAAGACACTGTGGTGAAATTTTGGTAATTTTTGAACAATTCCTTCATAGTTTTTCACATATTCAGTAATAAAGTGTTTCTGTTTAAAATTTAAAGAGACAGTAACGGTTTTGTTTTAAAACGTTTTTTGTGCTTTATTAACAAGTTTAAGCCTGTTTAACATGTCTGTGCCTTCGGATAAGCTATGTTCTATATGTATGAAAGCCAATGTGTCTCCCCATTTAAATTTGTGTGATAATTGTGCCATAGCGTCCAAACAAAGTAAGGACAGTACTGCCACAGATAATGAAATTGCCCAAGATGATTCCTCAGATGAGGGGAGTAGACATGATACTACATCATCTCCTACTGTGTCTACACCACTTTTGCCCACGCAGGAGGCCCCTAGTACATCTAGCGCGCCAATGCTTATTACCATGCAACAATTGACGGCTGTAATGGATAACTCCATAGCAAATATTTTATCCAAAATGCCTGCATATCAGAGAAAGCGCGATTGCTCTGTCTTAAACACTGAAGAGCAGGAGGGCGCTGATGATAATTGTTCTGTCATACCCTCACACCAATCTGAAGTGGCCATGAGGGAGGTTTTGTCAGATGGGGAAATTTCAGATTCAGGAAAAATTTCTCAACAAGCTGAACCTGATGTTGTGACATTTAAATTTAAATTAGAACATCTCCGCGCACTGCTTAAGGAGGTGTTATCTACTCTGGATGATTGTGACAACTTGGTCATTCCAGAGAAATTATGCAAAATGGACAAGTTCCTAGAGGTTCCGGTGCACCCCGACGCTTTTCCTATACTCAAGCGGGTGGCGGACATAGTGAATAAGGAGTGGGAGAAGCCCGGCATACCTTTTGTTCCCCCTCCTATATTTAAGAAATTATTTCCTATGGTCGACCCCAGAAAGGACTTATGGCAGACAGTCCCTAAGGTCGAGGAGGCAGTTTCTACTTTAAACAAGCGCACTACTATTCCTATCGAGGATAGTTGTGCTTTCAAATATCCTATGGATAAAAAATTGGAAGGTTTGCTTAAAAAGATTTTTGTACAGCAAGGTTACCTTCTACAACCCATTTCGTGCATTGTTCCTGTCACTACTGCAGCGTGGTTCTGGTTCGAGGAACTAGAAAAGTCGCTCGGTAGAGAGACTCCATATGAGGAGGTTATGGACAGAGTTCACGCACTTAAGTTGGCTAACTCTTTTATTTTAGATGCCGCCTTGCAATTAGCTAAATTAGCGGCGAAAAATTCAGGGTTTGCAATTGTGGCGCGTAGAGCGCTTTGGCTAAAGTCTTGGTCAGCGGATGTATCATCCAAGACACAATTGCTTAACATCCCTTTCAAAGGTAAAACTCTCTTCGGACCAGAATTGAAAGAGATTATCTCAGACATCACTGGGGGAAAGGGCCACGCCCTTCCACAAGATAGGCCGTTCAAGGCCAAGAATAAGTCTAATTTTCGTTCCTTTCGCAATTTCAGGAACGGACCGGCCTCAAATTCTGCATCCTCTAAGCAAGAGGGTAATGCCTCACAGCCCAAACCAGCCTGGAAACCTATGCAGGGCTGGAGCAAGGGTAAGCAGGTCAAGAAGCCTGCTGCTGCTAACAAGACAGCATGAAGGAGTAGCCCCCGATCCGGGACCAGATCTAGTAGGGGGCAGACTCTCTCTCTTTGCTCAGGCTTGGGCAAGAGATGTTCAGGATCCCTGGGCACTAGAAATAGTTTCTCAGGGTTATCTTCTGGAATTCAGGAAACTACCCCCAAGGGGAAGGTTCCACATGTCTCACTTATCCTTAAACCAAATAAAGAGACAGGCGTTCTTACATTGTGTAGAAGACCTGTTAAAAATGGGAGTGATACACCCTGTCCCAATAAAAGAACGGGGAATGGGATTTTATTCAAATCTGTTCGTAGTTCCCAAAAAAGAGGGAACATTCAGACCAATTTTGGATCTGAAGATCCTAAACAAATTTCTCAGGGTACCATCGTTCAAAATGGAAACCATTCGAACGATTCTACCCACTATCCAGGAAGGTCAATTTATGACTACCGTGAATCTAAAGGATGCGTACCTACATATTCCTATCCACAAAGAACATCATCAGTTCCTAAGGTTAGCCTTTCTGGACAAACATTACCAGTTTGTGGCCCTCCCATTCGGGTTAGCCACTGCTCCAAGGATTTTCACAAAGGTACTCGGGTCCCTTCTAGCGGTTCTAAGGCCGAGGGGCATTGCAGTAGTACCATACCTGGACGACATTCTAATACAAGCGTCGTCCCTGTCAAAAGCAAAGGCTCATACAGACATTGTTCTGGCCTTTCTCAGATCGCACGGATGGAAGGTGAACGTAGAAAAAAGTTCTCTGTCCCTGTCAACAAGAGTTCCCTTCTTGGGAACAATAATAGATTCCTTAGAAATGAGGATTTTTCTGACAGAGGTCAGAAAGTCAAAGCTTCTAAGCGCTTGTCAAGTTCTTCATTCTGTTCCACGTCCTTCCATAGCTCAGTGCATGGAAGTAGTAGGGTTGATGGTTGCAGCAATGGACATAGTTCCTTTTGCACGAATTCATCTAAGACCATTACAACTGTGCATGCTCAAACAGTGGAATGGGGACTATACAGACTTGTCTCCAATGATTCAAGTAGATCAGAAGACCAGAGATTCACTCCGTTGGTGGCTGACCCTGGACCATCTATCCAAGGGAATGAGCTTCCGCAGACCAGAGTGGGTCATTGTCACGACCGACGCCAGTCTAGTGGGCTGGAGCGCGGTCTGGGAATCCCTGAAGACTCAGGGACTATGGTCTCGGGAAGAGTCTCTTCTCCTGATAAACATTCTGGAACTGAGAGCGATTTTCAATGCTCTCAGGGCTTGGCCTCAACTAGCAAAGGCCAGATTCATAAGATTCCAATCAGACAACATGACGACTGTTGCGTATATCAATCATCAGGGGGGAACAAGGAGTTCCCTGGCGATGAAAGAAGTGACCAAAATAATATAATTGGTGGAGGAACACTCCTGCCATCTATCTGCAATCCACATCCCAGGTGTGGAAAACTGGGAAGCGGATTATCTGAGTCGTCAGACTTTCCATCCGGGGGAGTGGGAACTCCATCCGGAGATCTTTGCCCAACTGACTCAATTATGGGGCATTCCAGACATGGATCTGATGGCGTCTCATCAGAACTTCAAGGTTCCGTGTTACGGGTCCAGATCCAGGGATCCCAAGGCGACTCTAGTAGATGCACTAGTAGCACCTTGGACCTTCAACCTAGCTTATGTGTTTCCACCGTTTCCTCTCATTCCCAGGCTGGTAGCCAGGATCAAACAGGAGAGGGCCTCGGTGATCTTGATAGCTCCTGCGTGGCCACGCAGGACTTGGTATGCAGACCTGGTGAATATGTCATCGGTTCCACCATGGAAGCTACCTTTGAGACAGGACCTTCTTGTTCAGGGTCCATTCGAACATCCAAATCTGGTCTCCCTCCAGCTGACGGCTTGGAGATTGAACGCTTGATTCTTTCAAAGTGTGGGTTTTCAGATTCTGTGATAGATACTCTGGTTCAGGCCAGAAAACCAGTAACTAGAAAGATTTACCATAAGATATGGAAAAAATATATCTGTTGGTGTGAATCCAAAGGATTCCCATGGAATAAGATAAAAATCCCTAAGATTCTCTCCTTTCTACAAGAAGGTTTGGAGAAAGGATTATCTGCAAGTTCTCTAAAGGGACAGATCTCTGCTTTATCTGTCTTACTACACAGAAGACTGGCAGCTGTGCCAGATGTTCAAACATTTGTTCAGGCTCTGGTTAGGATCAAGCCTGTTTACAGACCTTTGACTCCTCCCTGGAGTCTAAATCTAGTTCTTTCAGTTCTTCAAGGAGTTCCGTTTGAACCTTTACATTCCATAGATATTAAGTTACTATCTTGGAAAGTTTTGTTTTTAGTTGCTATTTCTTCTGCTAGAAGAGTTTGAGTTATCTGCTTTGCAGTGTTCTCCGCCTTATCTGGTGTTCCATGCAGATAAGGTGGTTTTGCGTACTAAGCCTGGTTTTCTTCCAAAGGTTGTTTCTAACAAGAATAT
This sequence comes from Bombina bombina, assembly GCF_027579735.1. NCBI lineage: Eukaryota > Metazoa > Chordata > Amphibia > Anura > Bombinatoridae > Bombina > Bombina bombina. Next base: position 369,063,161 of record NC_069504.1, on the reverse strand, counting down.
TAACCAGGAGATAGTTGTTCCTTCTTTATGTCCAAATCCAGTTTCAAAGAAGGAACGTTAGTTACACAATTTGGACGTAGTCCGTGCTCTAAAATTCTATTTAGAGGCTACAAAAGATTTCAGACAAACATCTTCTTTGTTGTCTATTCTGGTAAGAGGAGAGGTCAAAAAGCGACTTCTACCTCTCTTTCCTTTTGGCTTAAAAGCATCATCCGATTGGCTTACGAGACTGCCGGACGGCAGCCTCCTGAAAGAATTACAGCTCACTCCACTAGGGCTGTAGCTTCCACATGGGCCTTCAAGAACGAGGCTTCTGTTGACCAGATATGTAAGGCAGCGACTTGGTCTTCACTGCACACTTTTGCCAAATTTTACAAATTTGATACTTTTGCTTCTTCGGAGGCTATTTTTGGGAGAAAGGTTTTGCAAGCCGTGGTGCCTTCCGTTTAGGTGACCTGATTTGCTCCCTCCCTTCATACGTGTCCTAAAGCTTTGGTATTGGTTCCCACAAGTAAGGATGACGCCGTGGACCGGACACACCAATGTTGGAGAAAACAGAATTTATGCTTACCTGATAAATTACTTTCTCCAACGGTGTGTCCGGTCCACGGCCCGCCCTGTTTTTTTAATCAGGTCTGATGAATTATTTTCTCTAACTACAGTCACCACGGTACCATATGGTTTCTTCTATATATTTCCTCCTGTCAGTCGGTCGAATGACTGGGGTGGGCGGAGCCTAGGAGGGACTATATGGCCAGCTTTGCTGGGACTCTTTGCCATTTCCTGTTGGGGAAGAGATATTCCCACAAGTAAGGATGACGCCGTGGACCGGACACACCGTTGGAGAAAGTAATTTATCAGGTAAGCATAAATTCTGTTTTCTGAATATTTGGTGAAATATTAGATAAAGATACTCTCATTTCATCATCAAGCATTTTTAAGCTTCCACTTCCTATCCATATATCAAGAGCAGGAGCCGCAATGCACTACTGGGAGCTAGCTGCAAAAATACCCCACTGTGACTTCTGACTTAAGCTCAGCATTTAAGCTGCTGCCCTCAGAGCTCCGTGAGTCCGATTGACTACTGTCTGCGCTGCAAACACACTACTGTCCCACTCAATGACTACACATGCAGTCACGAGCCAATTAAGGAGACTTCACGTGCAGTCAGGAGCCAATGTCCCGCCAAAGCCGCCAATGGGAATAGTTTCAGTTCCCGCTGAGCTGCGCCAATTGGTTAAGATGATCTGTGACCCACTAGGTATCAATCACGTGTCAACCATGTGATATGCGTAGCAGGCAGGCAGAAAGTCGGAAACCAAAAAAATAAAAAAAATTAAAAATTTGTGCTGAAGCAGGGACACACCTACACACTGCTGCGGACACACTAGTGTGTCCCGACACACAGTTTGGAAAGCACTGCCCTAGGGGATAGGGTATTGAGTCTATACATCCAAGCAGCTTTGAAGTAAGATTTTATCTAGATTCCCTCCACGATTATGCATAATGCCTCTCTCAATACCTATGAATCTTAAACTATCTGATTCTTGTGAGTGACAATTTTGTCGTCCCGGTGTTCTTGTATCCTGTCTTTGAAAAGCCTCTTGGTTTTTCCTACATAGAACACCGGGCAAGAACAATAGAGCAGGTGAACCGCGAGAACTCCTGGGGAAAGCACAAGCCGCAAACCGAAATCCCGGACTAATCCGCAGGTGAGAGCTCTGTACCTGGAGACAAGTGCTACACCAAGGCGGTAAGACCATAACTACATCAACTTTGCCAACGGAAGTTTTAAGTTATATATGTGCACATACATCAAAGTATCTATCCTTCATTATCGTAATATCTTCTGCTCTAAGCACCTTTGCCTGAGTTGTATCAAATAGAAACAAAATTGCAAAAGTTAATTAACTGTGGACAGAAAACCCCTTAAGGAAATAATTGACTGTGAAAAATCCCCTTTAAAGAAAGGACTGTTTGGAGAAATAAGACACCTACTACTGTGTGTGAATTAAGGGTAAAACCCTCTTTACAAAAAGAAATCTGTGTGTAGAAACACCCGATATATGTTTAAATTCTAAACTCTATCTGGAGGCCGATTAACCTGAAAAAGACATTTTTAAGCAATTTGTTATACATCAATTTTTTATATACATCATTTTTATATTCATTTTATCATATTACCAAAGGGTCTATATATTAATTCATGAATTGTTGAAACCTGTTTTTTGAATGAGTGTTATTTGAATGAGTGTATTTTCTGAATGAGATGTGATTGAATCGTATAGATTTTAAAGTGCTACTATATGTGGTTGTTTTTCTTTTTTAGCATCTGAATAAAATTGTTGATTATTATATATATTTATAGATTGCCTCAAGTGTATTCTTATAGTAGATCGTAGTGCAGTATTTAGTTTTTCCCATAGCTTTTAGCGCCATCTACAAACCGTATTGTAATCTTTTGTTTGTTTTCACTGTCTGGGAAGGAGACAGTTACTCGTAGATTGGCCAGGTGGGCTAAGCCTTAGCGCTTCACACACTCTATTATCTTTAAATTGTATCCTGTCTTTGAAAAGCCTCTTGGTTTTTCCTACATAGAACACCGGGCAAGAACAATAGAGCAGGTAGACAACACCAACCAATTTGCAGTTGATGAAATAATTAATGTAATATTTTTTATCACCTGTGGAAAATGTATTAGTTTTAACTACATGTTTGCAATAGACACAATTCCCACAGGGAAAACATCCCTTTGGGAGAGCCTTCTTTGAAAGGCAATCAGATGCTGTACTTTTGACAAAAACACTGCAGACTAATTTGTCCTTTAGGTTAGGAGCTGTTCGAGCTGTAAGCAATGGATAGTCACCCACTACTTCAGCAATTCTTTTATCTGCTAAGAGATAATGCCAATTTCTTTCATGTAAATGGCAAGAGTCCATGAGCTAGTGACATATGGGATATACAATCCTACCAGGAGGGGCAAAGTTTCCCAAACCTCAAAATGCCTATAAATACACCCCTCACCACACCCACAATTCAGTTTTTACAAACTTTGCCTCCTATGGAGGTGGTGAAGTAAGTTTGTGCTAAGATTTCTACGTTGACATGCGCTTCTCAGCATTGTTGAAGCCCGATTCCTCTGAGTACAGCGAATGTCAGAGGGACGTGAAGGGAGTATCACCTATTGAATACGATGATTTCTCTAACGGGGGTCTTTTTCATGGGTTCTCTGTTATCGGTCGTAGAGATTCATCTCCTACCTCCCTTTTCAGATCGACGATCTACTCTCAATTTACCATTACCTCTACTAATAACTGTTTTAGTACTGGTTTGGCTATCTGCTATATGTGGATGGGTGTCTTTTGGTAAGTATGTTTTTCATTACTTAAGACACTCTCAGCTATGGTTTGGCACTTTATGCAAATTATATAAAGTTCTAAATATATGTATTGTACTTATATTTGCCATGAGTCAGGTTCATGTATTTCCTTCTGCAGACTGTCAGTTTCATATTTGGGAATATAAACACTTTAAGAAATTTATTTCTTACCTGGGGTTTAGTCTTTTTTTCAATTTGACTACTTTTTGCATTTGCGGGTATTAGGCCCGCGGGTGCGTCAAATGTTAGACTTTATTACGTCATTTTTGGCGCGAACTTTTTTGGCGCGGGAAATTACGTTTTTGACGCAACTTCGTCATTTCCGGCGTCATACGTGACGTCGAGACCTTTCACACGGCAGCGTCATTAGTGACGCAAGTGTGTCATTTCCGGTCATTTTTGGCGCCAAAAAAGTTTACGTTACATTGTGCGTCATACTTGGCGCCAATTATTTCAATACCCCATTGTTGTTTGCCTCCTGCTTTCCTTTCTATTAAGAGGCCTATGCTTTTGCATTTTTTCCCATTCCTGAAACTGTCATTTAAGGAAATAGGATAATTTTGCTTTATATGTTGTTTTTTCTCTTACATTGAGCAAGATGTCCCAATCTGATCCTGCCTCTGAAGTTTCTGCTGGAACTTTGCTGCCTGACATGGGTTCTACAAAAGCTAAGTGCATGTGTTGTAAAATTGTAGAAATTATTCCACCAAATGTCATTTGTAATAGTTGTCATGATAAACTTTTACATGCAGATAGTGTTTCTATCAGTAATAGTACATTGCCAGTTGCAGTTCCTTCAACTTCTAATGTGCATGATATACCTGTAAATTTTAAAGAATTTGTTTCTGAATCTATTATGAAGGCTTTGTCTGCATTTCCACCTTCTAATAAACGTAAAAGGTCTTTTAAAACTTCTCATTTAGCTGATGAAATTTCAAATGACCAACAACATAATAATTCATCCTCTTCTGATGAGGATCTGTCTGAAACAGAAGATCCTTCCTCAGATATTGACACTGACAAATCTACTTATTTATTTAAAATAGAGTATATGCGTTCTTTATTAAAAGAAGTGTTAATTACTTTGGATATTGAGGTAACCAGTCCTATTGACGTTCAGTCTAATAAATGTTTAAATGCTGTTTTTAAACCTCCTGTGGTTTCCCCAGGTGTTTTTCCCATTCCTGAAGCTATTTCTGATATGATTTCTAGGGAATGGAATAAGCCAGGTACTTCCTTTATTCCTTCTTCAAGGTTTAAGAGATTGTATCCTTTACCAGCAAAATCTATAGAGTTTTGGGAAAAGATCCCCAAAGTTGATGGGGCTATTTCTACTCTTGCTAAACGTACCACTATTCCTATGGAAGATAGCACTTCCTTTAAGGATCCTTTAGATAGGAAGCTTGAATCTTATCTAAGGAAGGCCTATTTATATTTAGGTCATCTTCTCAGACCTGCTATTTCTTTGGGTGATGTTGCGGCTGCATCAACTTTTTGGTTGGAAAATTTAGCGCAACATGAATTGAATTCTGACATATCTAGCATTGTTCGCTTACTGCAACATGCTAATCATTTTATTTGTGATGCCATTTTTGATATTATCAAAATTGATGTTAGATCCATGTCTTTAGCTGTATTAGCTAGAAGAGCTTTGTGGCTTAAATCTTAGAATGCTGATATGACATCTAAATCTAGATTACTATCTCTTTCTTTCCAAGGTAATAATTTATTTGGTTCTCAGTTGGATTCTATTATTTCAACTATCACTGGAGGAAAAGGAGTTTTTTTGCCTCAGGCTTCTAACCGTTTTCGTTCTTTTCGTCAGAATAAGGAACAAAAACTCAATCCTCCTCCCAAGGAATCTGCTTCCAGTTGGAAGCCTTCCTCAAATTGGAATAAATCCAAGCCATTTAGGAAACCAAAGTCTGCCCCTAAGTCCGCATGAAGGTGCGGCCCTCATTCCAGCTCAGCTGGTAGGGGGCAGATTAAGGTTTTTCAAGGATTTTTGGATAAAATCTGTCCAAAATCATTGGATTCAGAGCATTGTCTCTCAAGGGTATCGATTAGGATTCAAAGTAAGACCTCCTGTGAGAAGATTCTTTCTCTCACGCATCCCTGTAAATCCAGTAAAAGCTCAGGCTTTTCTGAAGTGTGTTTCAGACCTGGAGTCTTCAGGGGTAATCATGCCAGTTCCTCCTCAGGAACAAGGTTTGGGGTTTTATTCAAACCTATTCATTGTACCAAAGAAAGAAAATTTGTTCAGACCAGTTTTGGATCTGAAAATTTTGAATCGTTATGTAAGAGTACCAACTTTCAAGATGGTGACTATAAGGACTATTCTGCCTTTTGTTCAGCAAGGACATTATATGTCCACAATAGACTTGCAGGATGCATACCTTCATATTCCGATTCATCCAGAACACTATCAGTTTCTGAGATTCTCTTTTCTAGACAAGCATTACCAATTTGTTGCTCTTCCATTTGACCTAGCAACAGCTCCAAGAATCTTTTCAAAGGTTCTGGGTGCCCTACTATCTGTAATAAGAGAACAGGGTATTGCGGTGTTTCCTTATTTGGACGATATCTTGGTTCTAGCTCAGTCTTTACATACTGCAGAATCTCACACAAATCAACTAGTGTTGTTTCTTCGGAAACATGGTTGGAGGATCAATTTACCAAAAAGTTTCTTGATTCCTCAGACAAGGGTCACCTTTTTAGGCTTCCAGATAGATTCAGTGTCCATGACTCTGTCTCTAACAGACAAGAGACGTTTAAAATTGGTCGCAGCATGTCGGCTCCTTCAGTCTGTCATTCCCTTCAGTGGCTATGTGCATGGAAGTTTTAGGTCTCATGACTGCAGCATCGGACGCGATCCCCTTTGCTCGTTTTCACATGAGACCTCTACAGCTTTGTATGCTGAATCAATGGTGCAGGGATTATACAAAGATATCACAATTAATATCCTTGAATCCCAATGTACGACACTCTCTGACATGGTAGATAGTTCACCATCGTTTGGTTGAAGGGGCTTCTTTTGTTCGCCCAACCTGGACTGTGATCACAACAGATGCAAGTCTTTCAGGTTGGGGAGCTGTTTGGGGGTCTCTGACAGCACAAGGGGTTTGGAAATCTCAAGAGGCGAGATTACCAATAAATATTTTAGAACTCCGTGCAATTCTCAGAGCTCTTCAGTTCTGGCCTCTACTAAAGAGAGAACCATTCATTGGTTTTCAGACAGACAATATCACAACTGTGGCTTATGTCAATCATCAGGGTGGGACTCACAGTCCCCAAGCTATGAAAGAAGTATCTCGGATACTTGCTTGGGTGGAATCCAGCTCCTGTCTAATCTCTGCAGTACATATCCCAGGTGTAGACAATTGGGAGGCGGATTATCTCAGCCGCCAGACTTTACATCCAGGGGAGTGGTCTCTCCATCCAGATGTGTTTTCTCAGATTGTTCAGATGTGGGGTCTTCCAGAGATAGATCTCATGGCCTCTCATCTAAACAAGAAACTTCCCAGATACCTGTCCAGGTCCAGGGATGTTCAGGCGGAAGCAGTGGATGCACTGACACTTCCTTGGTGTTATCAACCTGCTTACATCTTCCCGCCTCTAGTTCTCCTTCCAAGAGTGATTTCCAAAATCATTATGGAACAGTCTTTTGTGTTGCTGGTGGCTCCAGCATGGCCACACAGGTTTTGGTATGCGGATCTGGTTCAGATGTCCAGTTGCCCGCCTTGGCCACTTCCGTTACGGCCGGACCTACTATCTCAAGGTCCGTTTTTCCATCAGGATCTCAAATCATTAAATTTGAAGGTATGGAAATTGAACGCTTAGTTCTAAGTCATAGAGGTTTCTTTGATTCAGTGATTAATACTATGTTACAAGCTCGTAAATCTGTCTCTAGAAAGATTTATTATAGAGTTTGGAAGACTTACATTTCATGGTGTTCTTCTCATAAATTCTCCTGGCATTCTTTTAGAATTCCTAGAATTTTGCAGTTTCTTCAGGATGGTTTGGATAAGGTTTTGTCTGCAAGTTCCTTGAAAGGACAAATCTCCGCTCTTTCTGTTTTATTTCACAGAAAGATTGCTATACTTCCTGATATACACTGTTTTGTACAAGCTTTACTTCGTATTAAGCCTGTCATTAAGTCAATTTCTCCTCCTTGGAGTCGTAATTTGGTTCTGAGGGCTTTACAGGCTCCTCCATTTGAACCTATGCATTCTTTGGAAATTAAACTACTTTCTTGGAAAGTGTTGTTCCTTTTGGCTATCTCTTCTGCTAGAAGAGTTTCTGAGCTATCTGCTCTTTCTTGTGAGTCTCCTTTTCTGATTTTTCATCAGGATAAGGCAGTTTTGCGGACTTCTTTTCAATTTTTACCTAAGGTTGTGAATTCTAACAACATTAGTAGAGAAATTGTTGTCCCTTCTTTATGTCCTAATCCTAAGAATTCTTTGGAGAGATCCTTACATTCTTTGGATGTGGTAAGAGCTTTGAAATATTATGTGGAAGCTACTAAAAATTTCAGGAAGACTTCTAGTCTATTTGTTTTATTTTCTGGTCCTAGGAAAGGCCAGAAAGCTTCTGCTATTTCCTTGGCATCTTGGTTGAAACTTTTGATTCATAAAGCTTATTTGGAGTCGGGTCAAACCCCGCCTCAGAGAATTACAGCTCATTCTACTAGATCAGTCTCCACTTCATGGGCTTTTAAGAATGAATCTTCAGTTGATCAGATTTGCAAAGCAGCCACTTGGTCCTCTTTGCATACATTTACTAAATTCTACCATTTTGATGTATTTGCTTCTTTGGAAACAGTTTTTGGTAGTAAAGTTCTTCAGGCAGATGTTTCAGTTTGATTCTTCTGCTTTTTGATTTAAGTTTTTTTCTTTCAAAAGTGAAAATAAACTTATTTTTGGGTTGTGGATTATTTTCTCAGCGGAATATGGCTGTTTTTGTTTTTTTCCCTCCCTCTCTAGTGACTCTTGAGTGGAAGACTCCACATCTTGGGTATTGATATCCCATATGTCACTAGCTCATGGACTCTTGCCAATTACATGAAAGAAAACATAATTTATGTAAGAATTTACCTGATAAATTCATTTCTTTCATATTGGCAAGAGTCCACGAGGCCCACCCTTTTTATGGTGGTTATGATTTTTTGTATAAAGCACAATTATTTCCAAATTTCTTTGTTGATGCTTTCTACTCCTTTCTTTATCACCCCACTGCTTGGCTATTCGTTAAACTGAATTGTGGGTGTGGTGAGGGGTGTATTTATAGGCATTTTGAGGTTTGGGAAACTTTGCCCCTCCTGGTAGGATTGTATATCCCATATGTCACTAGCTCATGGACTCTTGCCAATATGAAAGAAATTAATTTATCGGGTAAATTCTTACATAAATTATGTTTTTCGCAGTGGATATTCCGGATATTTGTCCAATGACTGTTATACTGGGTTATCACTCTTATTATATTATCAGGTACTTTTTCCTTTTTGTCATACAGCAGATTCTCACATGTTAGTTTCCTGGTCCTAGCTAAGGACCTTTTAAGATTTCTTTTAGAATAGCCTAGTCTAAGAAATCTATCTGACATTTCTGCAGCTTGTTTCTCAAAACACTTTTTAGTTGAACAATTCCTTTTTAAGCTTAAGAATTGGGCATACAGAATACTTCTCTTTAAAGGGACAGGGTGATAGCTTGTTGCTTCCAATAAGCTATTTGTAGCTGTGGGTTTTCTATAATTCTCAGTGATTAGAGTTTTACCCACTTTTTTAATTTTAACATCAAGGAATTCTAATTCATTGTAGTCCACATTGTAAGTTAAGACAATGTTGTAATCATTGTTATTCAATAAGTCAACAATTTATTTCAGGGCTTCAATGGTATCATTCCATAGGATGAAAATATCATCCATATATCATAACCACACCCCTACAGATGTTTTAACAATGTGGTTCAAATTGTCAAAAACTTCCAAAAGTTCCCATCTACCCAAGTGGAGACAGGCATAGGTGGGGGCTCAAACTGCCCCCATGGCAGTGCCCCTAATTTGCCTGTATATTTTTTTAATCAAATTGAAACACAGTGTTTTCCAAAACAAATTCAAGAAGTTTTATGACAAATTCTGTATGCTTTTTTAAATGATTAACTCGACTATTGAGGAATTATTTTGAGGCTTCTATGCCCACTTTATGGGGGATAAAGAAGTATAGCCCCTCAACATCCAAAGAAACTAAGAGTATTTCTCTTGCTAGATGTATCGAGTCCATGGATTCATCCATACTTGTTGGATATTCTCCTTCTTACCCACAGCAGAGCTGTCTATATAGCTCCTCCCTTAGCTCCACCCCCCAGTCATTCTCTTTGCCTACTCTAAGTACTAGGAAGGGTAAAGTGAGTGTGGTGACAAAAATGTTAGTTTTTATTTTCTCAAGCAAAAGTTTGTTTTAAATGGTACCGGTGTGTACTATTCACTCTCTGGCAGAAAAGGGATGAAGATTTCTGCAAGGAGGATGATGATCTTAGCACTTTGTAACTAAGATCCACTGCTGTTCCCACAGAGGCTGAGGAGTACAGGAAAACTTCAGTTGGGGGAACGGTTTGCATGCTAAGCTGCATTGAGGTATGTTCAGTCAATTTTTTTTCTAGACGGACTGTGTTAATTCTAGAAAAGGCTGACAGTATCCCCATGAGGGAAGGGTAAGCTGTGTTCAGACATTTAGTATGGAATCCCAGCTTGCATAAAGGGCTCAGTGGTTACTGGTGACACTTATAGAAAAAACGCTTTTTTATTAAAAGATTAACGTTTTTGAGGGACTTTGAAGGGTCATTATGGCTTATTTAAGGGTTATTAACCCACATGGCTAGTTTAGAAACACTTTGGTGTGTTTCTTTTAGGCCCCACAAACATCTAGTGAGGTGGAAGGGGCCTATTTTCGCGCCTCAGTTGCGCAGTTTCTTTTACACACAAGACTTCCAGCTGCTTCTCCAGAGGGTCCTGTTGTACTTGAGGGCCTAAAAGAAGCTTTTCCCCACAAATTTATCCCTAAGGGCAGGTAGGCGCCACAGCAGAGCTGTGGCAAGGTGCTGAACATTTTTATACCGGTTTTTGACATTTTGTCAATCCGGTTTTTACATTAAGGGGTTAATCGTCTATTTGTCTGGTGGTGCAATATTACTAAGGCTTTATGATTCCACTGTAAAAATTTCGAAAAGTTTACTGCTTTTTTACACTGTTTTGCAGAGTTTGTGCATCTTTTTTTTTCTCTTAAAGGCACAGTACCGTTTTTTTCTAAGTATTATTTACTTTGAATAAAGTGTTTTTCCAAGCTTGCTTGTTTCATTACTAGCCTGTTTAACATGTCTGGCATCAAGGAAACTCCTTGTTCTATGTGTTTAGAAGCCATTGTGGAACCCCATCTTAGAATGTGTCCCACTTGCACTGATATGTCTATAGATTTTAAAGAGCATATTATAGCACTTAAAAATATAGCAATAGATGATTCTCAGACAGAAGGAAATGAGGTTATGCCATCTAGCTCTCCCCAAGTGTCCCAACCAGTAACGCCCGCACAAGTGATGCCAAGTACCTCTAGTGCGTCGACTTTGTTTACTTTACAAGACATGGCCACAGTTATGAATACTACCCTCACAGAGGTTTTATCTAAACTGCCTGGGTTACAAGGAAAGCGGGACAGCTCTGGGTTAAGAACAAATGCTGAGCCTTCTGACGCTTTAGTAGCCGTATCCGATATACCCTCACAATGTTCTGAAGTAGGGGTAAGGGATTTACTATCTGAGGGAGAGATTTCTGATTCAGGGAAGACGCTCCCTCAGACAGATTCTGATATGACGGCCTTTAAATTTAAGCTTGAACACCTCCGCTTGTTGCTCAGGGAGGTATTAGCGACTCTGGATGATTGTGACCCTATAGTGGTCCCAGAGAAATTGTGTAAAATGGACAAATACTTAGAGGTTCCTGTTTACACTGATGTTTTTCCAGTCCCTAAGAGGATTGCGAATATTGTTACTAAGGAGTGGGATAGACCAGGTATACAGTTCGCTCCCCCTCCAGTTTTTAAGAAAATGTTTCCCATATCTGACACCATGCGGGACTCGTGGCAGACGGTTCCTAAGGTGGAGGGAGCTATTTCTACTCTCGCCAAGCGTACAACTATACCTATCGAAGACAGTTGTGCTTTCAAAGATCCTATGGATAAAAAATTAGAGGGTCTCCTAATGAAAATTTTTGTTCATCAAGGTTTTCTTCTTCAACCTTTTGCGTGCATTGTTCCTGTAACTACTGCAGCTGCTTTCTGGTTCGAGGCTCTAGAAGAAGCTCTTCAGATGGAGACTCCATTAGAGGATATTATAGATAGAATTAAGGCCCTTAAGCTGGCTAATTCTTTCATTACAGATGCCGCTTTCCAACTGGCTAAATTAGCGGCAAAGAATTCAGGTTTTGCCATTTTAGCGTGCAGGGCATTATGGCTTAAGTCCTGGTCTGCTGATGTGTCATCAAAATCTAAGCTATTGAGCATCCCTTTCAAAGGAAAGACCCTATTCGGGCCTGAACTGAAAGAGATTATTTCAGACATCACTGGAGGGAAAGGCCATGCCCTTACTCAGGATAAAGCACTTAAAATGAGGACCAAACAAAATAATTTTCGTTCCTTTCGGAACTTCAAGGGTGGTCCCGCTTCAGCTTCCCCGGCTGCAAAGCAAGAGGGGAATTTTGCCCAATCCAAGTCAGTCTGGAGACCTAACCAGGCTTGGAACAAGGGTAAACAGGCCAAGAAGCCTGCAGCTGCCTCCAAGACAGCATGAAGGGGTAGCCACCGATCCGGGACCGGATCTAGTAGGGGGCAGACTCTCTCTCTTGGCTCAGGCTTGGGCAAGAGATGTTCACGATTCCTGGGCTTTAGAAATTGTGTCCCAGGGATATCTTCTGGACTTCAAAGACTCCCCCCCCCCCCAGGGGGAGATTTCACATTTCTCAATTGTCTGCAAACCAGACAAAGAGAGAGGCGTTCCTACGCTGTGTAGAAGACCTACATGCCATGGGAGTGATCCGCCCAGTTCCAAAAGTGGAACAAGGGCTAGGGTTTTACTCAAACCTGTTTGTGGTTCCCAAAAAAGAGGGAACTTTCAGACCAATCTTGGATCTCAAAATTCTAAACAAATTCCTCAGAGTACCATCATTCAAGATGGAGACTATTCGGACTATTCTGCCTCTGATCCAGGAGGGTCAATATATGACTACCGTGGACTTAAAGGATGGATATCTGCACATCCCTATTCATAGAGATCATCATCAATTCCTCAGATTCGCCTTTCTGGACAGGCATTACAAGTTTGTGGCCCTTCCTTTCGGTTTGGCCACAGCTTCCAGAATTTTCACAAAGGTACTAGGTTCCCTTTTGGCGGTTCTAAGACCTCGGGGCATAGCAGTGGTGCCTTATTTTGACGACATCTTAATTCAAGCGTCGCCTTTCCAGCTAGCGAAGTCTCACACGGACATCATGTTGGCTTTTCTGAGATCTCATGGGTGGAAGGTGAACATAAAAAAGAGTTCTCTTTCCTCTCACAAGATTTTCCTTCCTAGGGACTCTGATAGACTCTGTAGAAATGAAAATATTTCTGACAGAGGTCAGAAAATCAAAACTCTTAACCACCTGCCGAGCTCTTCATTCCATTCCTCGGCCATCAGTGGCTTAGTGTATGGAGGTAATCGGACTTATGGTAGCGGCAATGGACATAGTTCCTTTTTCCCGCCTACACCTCAGACCACTGCAACTATGCATGCTCGATCAGTGGAATGGGGATTATGCGTATTTATCTCCATAAATACATCTAGATCAGGAGACCAGAGATTCTCTTCTCTGGTGGTTGTCTCAGGACCACCTGTCTCAGGGAATGTGTTTCCGCAGGCCAGAGTGGCTCATAGTAATGACAGATGCCAGCCTGCTGGGCTGGGGTGCAGTCTGGAACTCCCTGAAAGCACAGCGCTTATGGTCTCAGGAGGAAACTCTCCTCCCAATAAATATTCTAGAACTGAGAGCAATATTCAATGCGCTTCAGGTGTGGCCTCAGCTAGCTGCGGCCAAATTCATCAGATTTCAGTCGGACAACATCACGACTGTAGCTTATATCAATCATCAAGGAGGAACACTGAGTTCTCTAGCGATGATGGAGGTAACCAAAATAATCCGATGGGCGGAGACTCACTCTTGCCATCTTTCAGCAATCCATATCCCAGGGGTAGAGAACTGTGAGGCGGATTTCCTAAGTCGTCAGACTTTTCATCCGGGGGAGTGGGAGCTCCATCCGGAAGTATTTGCCCAGCTGACTCAGCTATGGGGCACACCAGAATTGGATCTGATGGCGTCCCGCCAGAATGCCAAACTTCCTTGTCCAGGTCCCGGGATCCCCAGGCAGTACTGATAGATACTCTAGCAGTGCCCTGGTCCTTCAACCTGGCCTATGTATTTCCACCGTTCCCTCTCCTTCCACGTCTAATTGCCAGAATCAAGCAGGAGAGAGCTTCGGTGATTTTTGATAGCACCTGCGTGGCCACGCAGGACTTGGTATGCAGACCTGGTGGACATGTCATCTGTTCCACCGTGGACTCTGCCGATGAGACAGGACCTTCTAATCCAAGGTCCATTCAAGCATCCAAATCTAATTTCTCTGTGTCTCACTGCTTGGAGATTGAACGCCTGATTTTATCAAAGCGTGGTTTCTCTGAGTCGGTCATTGATACCCTGACTCAGGCTAGAAAGCCTGTCACCAGGAAAATTTATCATAAGATATGGCGAAAATATCTTTATTGGTGTGAATCCAAGGGTTACTCATGGAGTAAGATTAGGATTCCTAGGATATTTTCTCCAAGAAGGATTGTAGAAGGGATTATCAGAAAGCTCCTTAAAAGGACAGATATCTGCTTTGTCTATTCTTTTACACAAGCGTCTGGCAGATGTCCCAGACGTTCAGGCATTTAGTCAGGCTTTAGTCAGAATCAAGCCTGTATTTAAACCCGTTGCTCCGCCATGGAGCCTAAACTTAGTTCTTAAAGTTCTTCAAGGGGTTCCGTTTGAACCTATGCATTCCATAGATATTAAGCTCCTATCTTGGAAAGTTCTGTTTTTAGTAGCTATCTCTTCGGCTCAAAGAGTTTCTGAGTTATCTGCTTTACAGTGTGACTCACCTTATCTTGTTTTCCATGCAGATAAGGTGGTTTTGCGTACCAAACCTGGATTCCTTCCTAAGGTTGTTTCTAATAGGAATATCAATCAGGAAATTGTTGTTCTTTCGTTGTATCCTAATCCTTCTTCAAAGAAGGAACGTCTGTTACACAATCTTGATGGGGTTGGTGCTTTAAAGTTCTACTTACAAGCAACTAAAGATTTCCGTCAAACATCTTCATTGTTTGTTCTGGTAAACGGGAGAGGTCAAAAGACTACGGCTACCTCTTTCTTTTTGGCTGAAAAGCATCATCCGTTTGGCTTATGAGACTGCTGGCCAGCAGCCTCCTGAAAGAATTACTGCTCATTCTACTAGAGCAGTGGCTTCCACAATGGCTTTTAAAAATGAGGCTTCTGTTGAACAGATTTATAAAGCGGCGACTTGGTCTTCGCTTCATACTTTCTTTCATGTAATTAGCAAGAGTCCATGAGCTAGTGACGTATGGGATATACATTCCTACCAGGAGGGGCAAAGTTTCCCAAACCTTAAAATGCCTATAAATACACCCCTCACCACACCCACAATTCAGTTTTACAAACTTTGCCTCCTATGGAGGTGGTGAAGTAAGTTTGTGCTAGATTCTACATTGATATGCGCTCCGCAGCAAGTTGGAGCCCGGTTTTCCTCTCAGCGTGCAGTGAATGTCAGAGGGATGTGAGGAGAGTATTGCCTATTTGAATGCAGTGATCTCCTTCTACGGGGTCTATTTCATAGGTTCTCTGTTATCGTTCGTAGAGATTCATCTCTTACCTCCCTTTTCAGATCGACGATATACTCTTATTTATATACCATTACCTCTGCTGATTCTCGTTTCAGTACTGGTTTGGCTTTCTACAAACATGTAGATGAGTGTCCTGGGGTAAGTAAATCTTATTTTCTGTGACACTCTAAGCTATGGTTGGGCACTTTGTTTATAAAGTTCTAAATATATGTATTCAAACATTTATTTGCCTTGACTCAGAATGTTCAACATTCCTTATTTTCAGACAGTCAGTTTCATATTTGGGATAATGCATTTGAATCAATCATTTTTTTCTTACCTTAAAAAATTTGACTTTTTTTCCCTGTGGGCTGTTAGGCTCGCGGGGGCTGAAAATGCTTCATTTTATTGCGTCATTCTTGGCGCGGACTTTTTTGGCGCAAAAAATCTTTTCTGTTTCCGGCGTCATACGTGTCGCCGGAAGTTGCGTCATTTTTGACGTCCTTTTGCGCCAAAAGTGTCGGCGTTCCGGATGTGGCGTCATTTTTGGCGCCAAAAGCATTTAGGCGCCAAATAATGTGGACGTCTTGTTTGGCGCTAAAAAAATATGGGCGTCGCTTTTGTCTCCACATTATTTAAGTCTCATTATTTATTGCTTCTGGTTGCTAGAAGCTTGTTCACTGGCATTTTTTTCCCATTCCTGAAACTGTCATTTAAGGAATTTGATCAATTTTGCTTTATATGTTGTTTTTTCTATTACATATTGCAAGATGTTCCACGTTGCAACTGAGTCAGAAGATACTTCAGGAAAATCACTGCCCGGTGCTGGAGCTACCAAGCTAAGTGTATCTGCTATAAATATTTGGTATCTGTTTCTCCAGCTGTTGTTTGTATTGCATGTCATGACAAACTTATTAATGCAGATAAAATTTCCTTTAGTACTGTTACATTACCTGTTGCTGTTCCGTCAACATCTAATTTTCAGAGTGTTCCTGATAAACATAAGAGATTTTATTTTTTAAATCCATTTAGAAGGCTATGTCTGTTATTTCTCCTTCTAGTTTACATAAAAGTCTTTTAAAACTTCTCTTTTTTCAGATGAATTTTTAAATGAACATCATCATTCTGATACTGATAATGGTTCTTCTGGTTCAGAGGTTTCTGTCTCTGAGGTTGATGCTGATAAATCTTTGTATTTGTTCAAGATGGAATTTATTCGTTCTTTATTTAAAGAAGTATTAATTGCTTTAGAAATAGAGGATTCTGGTCCTCTTGATACTAAATCTAAACTTTTAAATAAGGTTTTTAAATCTCCTGTAGTTATTCCAGAAGTGTTTAATCTCCCTGATGCTATTTCTGAAGTAATTTCCAGGGAATGGAATAATTTGGGTAATTCTTTTACTCCTTCTAAACGTTTAAGCAATTATATCCTGTGCCATCTGACAGATTAGAGTTTTTTGGGACAAAATCCCTAAGGTTATGGGGCTGTCTCTACTCCTGCTAAATGTACTACTATTCCTACGGCAGATAGTACTTCATTTAAGGATCCTTTAGATAGGAAAATTGAATCCTTTCTAAGAAAAGTTTACTTATGTTCAGGTAATCTTCTTAGACCTGCTATATTTTTAGCGGATGTTGCTGCAGCTTCAACTTTTTGGTTAGAAGTTTTAGCGCAACAAGTAACAGATCATAATTTTATAGCATTATTATTATTCTATAACATGCTAATAATTTTATTGGTGATACCATCTTTTGATATCATTAGAGTTGATGTCAGGTATATGTCTCTAGCTATTTTAGCTAGAAAAGCTTTATGGATTAAACTTGGAATGCTGATATGTCTTCTAAGTCAACTTTGCTTTCCCTTTCTTTCCAGGGTAATAAATTATCTCAACTGTTTCTGGAAGGAAGGGAACTTTTTTACCAAAGGATAAAAAATCCAAGGTAAATTTAGGTTTAATAATCGTTTTTCATTCTTTTCCTCACAACAAGGAACAAAAGCCTGATCCTTCATCCTCAGGAGCGGTATCAGTTTGGAAACTATTTCCAGTTTGGAATATATCTAAGCCTTATAGAAACCTATAGCCAGCTCCTAAGTACCCATGAAGGTGCGGCCCTTATTCCAGTTCAGCTGGTATGGGGCAGATTACGTTTTCTTCAAAGAAATTTGGATCAATTCCGTTCTCAATCTCTGGTTTCAGAACATTGTTTCAGAAAAGTACAGAATTGGCTTCAGTTAAGGCCTCCTGCTAAGAGATTTTTTTCTTTCCCGTGTCCCAGTTAACACAGCAAAGGCTCAGCATTTCTGAAATGTGTTTAAGATTTAGAGTTGGCTGGAGTAATTATGCCAGTTCCAGTTCTGGAACAGGGGCTGGGGTTTTATTTTATCTCTTCATTGTACCAAAGAAGGTCAATTCCTTCAGACCAGTTCCGGATCTATAAATATTGAATCGTTATGTAAGGATACCAACATTCAAGATGGTTACTGTAGGACTATCCTGCCTTTTGTTTAGCAAGGGCATTATATGTCTACAATAGATTTACAGGATGTGTATCTGCATATTCCGATTCATCCAGATCACTTTTAGTGTCTGAGATTCTCTTTTTAGACAAGCATTACCAGTTTTGTGGCTCTACCGTTTGGCCTAGCCTCAGTTCCAAGAATTTTTTTCAAAGGTTCTCGGTGCCCTTCTTTCTGTAATCAGAGAACAGGGTTTTGGTATTTCCTTATTTGGACGATATCTTGGTATTTGCTCAGTCTTCTCATTTTCGAAGAATCTCATACGAATCGACTTGTGTTGTTTCTTCAAGTTCATGGTTGGAGGATCAATTTACCAATCAGTTTATTGATTCCTCAGACAAGGGTAACCTTTTTAGGTTTCTAGATAGATTCAGTGTCTATGACTCTGTCCTTGTCAGACAAGAGAAGTTTAACATTGATATCAGCTTGTCAAAACCTTCAGTTACAATCATTCCCTTTGGTAGCCTTATGCATGGAAATTTTAGGTCTTAGGACTGCCGCATCAGATGCGATCTCCTTTGCTCGTTTTCACATGCGACCTCTTCAGCTCTGTATGCTGAACCAATGGTGCAGGGATTACTCAGATATCTCAATTAATATCTTTAAACCGATTATACGACACTCTCTGACATGGTGGACAGATCACCATCGTTTAGTTCAGGGGGCTTCTTTGTTCTTCCGACCTGGACTATAATCTCAACAGATGCAAGTCTTACAGGTTGGGGAGCTGTGTGGGGGTATCTGACGGCACAAGGGGTTTGGGAATCTCAGGAGGTGAGATTTCTGATCAATATTTTGGAACTCCGTGCAATTTTCAGAGCTCTTCAGTCTTGGCCTTTTCTGAAGAGAGAGTTGTTCATTTGTTTTCAGATAGACAATGTCACAACTGTGGCATACATCAATCATCAAGGAGGGACTCGCAGTCCTCTGGCTATGAAAGAAGTATCTCGAATTTTGGTTTGGGCGGAATCCAGCTCCTGTCTAATCTCTGCGGTTCATATCCCAGGTATGGACAATTGGAAAGCGGATTATCTCAGTCGCCAAACGTTGCACCTGGGCGAATGGTCTTCACCCAGAGGTATTTTCTCAGATTGCTCAAATGTGGGAATTCCCAGAAATAGATCTGATGGCTTCTCATCTAAACAAGAAACTTACCTAGTATCTGTCCGGATCCCGGGATCCTCGGGCGGAGGCAGTGGATGCATTATCTCTTCCTTGCAAGTGTCATCCTGCCTATATCTTTCCGCCTCTAGTTCTTCTTCCGAGGGTATTCTCCTATATTCTAAAGGAATGCTCATTTGTCCTGCTGGTAGCTCCAGCATGGCCTCACAGGTTTTGGTATGCGGATCTTGTCCGGATGGCCTCTTGCCAGCTGTGGACCAGTCTTTCTGTCTCAAAACCTTAATTTTAAGGTTTGGAGTTTGAACGCTTGATTTTTGGTCAAAGAGGTTTCTCTGTCTCTGTGATTGATACTATGTGACAGGCTCGTAAATCTGTATCTAGAGAGATATATTATAGAGTCTGGAAGACTTATTTTTCTTCAGGATGGTTTAGATAAAGGTTTGTCCGCAAGTTCCTTGAAAGACAAATCTCTGCTCTTTCTGTTCTTTTTCACAGAAGGATTGCTAATCTTCCTGATATTCATTGTTTTGTACAACCTTTGGTTCGTATAAAACCTGTCATTAAGTCAATTTCTCCTCCTTGGAGTTTGAATTTGGTTCTGGGGGCTCTTCAAGCTCCTCCGTTTGAACCTATGCATTCTTTGGACATTAAATTACTTTCTTGGAAAGTTTTGTTCCTTTTGGCAATCTCTTCTGCCAGAAGAGTTTCTGAATTATCTGCTCTTTCTTGTGAGTCTCCTTTTCTGATTTTTCATCAGGATAAGGCGGTGTTGCGAACTTCTTTTGAATTTTTACCTAAAGTTGTGAATTCCAACAACATTAGTAGAGAAATTGTGGTTCCTTCATTATGTCCTAATCCTAAGAATTCTAAGGAGAAATCGTTGCATTCTTTGGATATTGTTAGAGCTTTGAAATATTATGTTGAAGCTACTAAGTCTTTCCGAAAGACTTCTAGTTTATTTGTTATCTTTTCCGATTCTAGAAAAGGCCAGAAAGCTTCTGCCATTTCTTTGGCATCTTGGTTGAAATCTTTAATTCATCTTGCCTATGTTGAGTCGGGTAAACTCCGCCTCAGGGGATTACTGCTCATTCTACTAGGTCAGTTTCTACTTCCTGGGCATTTAGGAATGAAGCTTCGATTGATTAGATTTGCAAAGCAGCAACTTGGTCCTCTTTGCATACTTTTACTAAATTCTACCATTTTGATGTATTTTCTTCTTCTGAAGCAGTTTTTGGTAGAAAAGTACTTCAGGCAGCGGTTTCAGTTTGAATCTTCTGCTTATGTTTTTCATTAAACTTTATTTTGGGTGTGGATTATTTTCAGCAGGAATTGGCTGTCTTTATTTTATCCCTCCCTCTCTAGTGACTCTTGTGTGGAAAGATCCACATCTTGGGTAATCATTATCCCATACGTCACTAGCTCATGGACTCTTGCTAATTACATGAAAGAAAACATAATTTATGTAAGAACTTACCTGATAAATTCATTTCTTTCATATTAGCAAGAGTCCATGAGGCCCGCCCTTTTTTTGTGGTGGTTATGATTTTTGTATAAAGCACAATTATTCCAATTCCTTATTTTTTATGCTTTCGCACTTTCTTATCACCCCACTTCTTGGCTATTCGTTAAACTGAATTGTGGGTGTGGTGAGGGGTGTATTTATAGGCATTTTAAGGTTTGGGAAACTTTGCCCCTCCTGGTAGGAATGTATATCCCATACGTCACTAGCTCATGGACTCTTGCTAATATGAAAGAAATGAATTTATCAGGTAAGTTCTTACATAAATTATGTTTTTTCCAAATTTTATAAATTCGATACTTTTGCTTCTTCGGAGGCTATTTTTGGGAGAAAGGTTCTACAAGCAGTGGTGCCTTCCGTTTCAGATACCTGTCTTGTCCCTCCCTTCATCCGTGTCCTAAAGCTTTGGTATTGGTATCCCACAAGTATGAATGAATCAGTGGACTCGATACATCTAGCAATAGAAAACAGAATTTATGCTTACCTGATAAATTTCTTTCTCTTGCGATGTATCGAGTCCACGGCCTGCCCTGTCTATTTTAGACAGGTAGTATATTTTTATTTAAAAAACTTTAGTCACCTCTGCAACCTATAGTTTCTTCTTTTTCTTCCTAGCCTTCGGTCGAATGACTGGGGGGGTGGAGCTAAGGGAGGAGCTATATAGACAGCTCTGCTGTGGGTGCTCTCTTTGCCACTTCCTGATAGGAAGGAGAATATCCCTGAAGTATGGATGAATCCATGGACTCGATACATCGCAAGAGAGAGAAATTTATCAGGTAAGCATAAATTATGTTTTTCCTCAACAATAAGTTGGTTTAATTTCCTTAAGAGGTCAGATGTGTATTTTACATACGTAGGCAACATGGGAACAAATGGTTTTAGAAAATTGTCAACATATGTACCAATATTTTCAGTTAGGCTACTAATACTTGAAATTATGGGTCGTCTTGGGGGGTTGGTGGGGTTTTTGTGAAGCTTTGGTAAAATATAAACATTTTATAGAATAGGAATTTGGAATATAAGTAGTCATGCTCTTTGATGGTGATTAAACTATCCAACTTAGCTTGATTAAGTATAAGCAATAGCTGCGTCTGAATTTTTTCAATGGGGTTGTATCTGAGACATTCATACTGTTCCTTATTGTTATGTTGGCGTAATGCTTCCTTGATATACATGGATTCATTAAGCAAGACTTGGTTACCTCCCTTATCTGTCATTTTTATAACCAGGTTTGGGGCATTCTTTAGCTCATTAAGAGCTTTTCTCTCAACCGGACGCAGGTTATCATTAACAATTCCGGTGAGTGGCATTTTATTTAAATCCCTCTCAACAGCTTGAACAAAGAAGAAAACAGCTGTAACCAGTGAAAGTGGAGGCATGTATTGTGATTTGGCCCTAAAATTGGTGTGCACCTTGATCTCTGAGTCAAAAGTATCTTCATTACCTTCTCCTTCAGTTAATAATGAATTCAGAGTATCCAAAGTGTCCAAATCTGAAAGATCGAAATCCATACATTTTTTTTATCTAACACAACCTTCTTCATAATTTGGGAATGAACTAATTTTCTTGCAAATAAGTTTGTCCTTTAAAAAAGCAAACTTGTCCAAAGAATTAGATGGACAAAACAATAGCCCGTTTTTAAAAAACTTATGTGGACTAAGTTTAATGGGAAAAAGGAAAGATTAACAATTTGGTCATCTCCTACTTTCTCGGTAATACTTTTAATCAAAAGTCCCTTCTGCTCCTTCTCCCTGTTCTAATCCTCCAATACTGTTCGGGTGTAGACCTCCCCTGCGAGTTGTCTTTCCCTGCCCCTCTCCCTCTTGTATCTGTACTGTTTCTGCCTCCTCCTCTGATTACCTCCCCTACGTCTCCTCCTCCTTTGCCATTTTTTTTGCTGTGACACATCTCCATCAATATCAGAGCTATCAGTACCTGAATCATAAGAGCCTTTTATCTGTGTTTAAGAATATACCTTATCTTTTTTTATAATCTTCCTGATCCCTGAACAACTTGCGGCACTTTCTTATCTTAATATCCGCAATTAACCTCTCAACGTGCTCTTTTACTTCCTCATTTAATTCTAAAATTTAGTATCATTCTCAAATTTATTAACAATTTTTATGGTATCTTCAACTTGTTTTTTTAATTTTGATCTAATTTCCTTTTGTTTTTCTTAACCATCATATCCATTAAATCAAAGATTTTTCCAAAAAAATCAACTTCATCTTCATCATCCTCATCTTTCTCCCTATAATTTTGCCCAGGGTCTAATTTTAATCTTAGGCCACGAGGAACAATTTTTTTATTTATATAATTTTCCAAACTAGAGGTTTCTGCTCTAAATTTAACCTTTTTTTTGTCAAAAGCTGCTTATATTTCTTAAAGGCATTGACAAAGCTCCTAAATTGGATCTTCAGAGAGTCTAGGAATTGTTTTTTGACACTCACGTACAATATAACATAACTAAACAAATTATCAAAACAAAAACTAAACCATCTGCTAATACAGGATTTAGCTACTTACCTGGAGCACCCACAAACACCTTGCCATCTTTACCTTCAATCTGTTGGTAAAAGCAAAAATAAAGAAAGGGAAATTGTGCACCCAACAAAGTTAATAACATAGCAAAGGGGTCACCAACCTGTATATTAACGGAAATCCTTCTGGTATATAGAATTGTCTCCTTGGAGTAAACAAATCGCTCACTGCATGGATTCACCTCAAAATAGACATTATAGTGGCAAGTAGCATTATACTGCAAAAGGTATATCATATTAATGAAATCGGTGATGTGAAATTGTTCATTGATAAAAATTTAGAATTCATCATAATTTTGCTGGTTAAACTCTCATTGTTCTTTCTAATTGGTGATGTGTACCCCTAGATGCTGTAGTACATACTGATGAAGTGGTTTTAACAGCTTTTTTTTCTTAGTACATATTTGTTTGGAGTTAACAATATTTCTCTTGTAAGGTGTATCCAGTCCACGGATTCATCCATTACTTGTGGGATATTCTCCTTCCCAACAGGAAGCTGCAAGAGGATCACCCACAGCAGAGCTGTCTATATAGCTCCTCCCCTAACTGCCACTCCCAGTCATTCTCTTGCAGCTCTCGACAAGGGAAGTAGCTAGAGAGATGTGGTGCATTAATATAGTTTATCTTCAATCAAAAGTTTATTATTTTCAAATGGTATCGGAGTTGTACTATTTTAGCCTCAGGCAGAAAGTTGAAGAAGAGTCTGCCGGAGGTTTTTGATGATCTTAGCGGTTTGTAAC